>NC_051285.1:30178620-30258620 GCF_015220745.1 Sebastes umbrosus
TTAGTCTGAGTCTGGAAAACATCTACTTCTTTTTATGCCTCCGCGCCTTGAGGGAGTTTCTCCACATTTTGGCACAAACATCCACTTGGACTCAAGGATCAACTGATTAGATTTTGGAGGGTCAAAGGTCAAGGTCACTGTGACCTCAAGTCGGGTCCTATTATCCTGAATGCGATATCTCAGGAACGCCTGGAGGAGAAATTTCTTCAAATTTGGCACAAACGAAAAAAAAGAAAAGATGAACTGATTAGATTTTAGTGGTCAAATTTCAAAGGTCAAGATCAGTGTGACCTCACGTCTGTCCCGTTCTATCCCCGGGAACGCCTGGAGGGAATTTCTTCAGATTTTGGCACAAACATCCAGTTGGCTTGAGGTCTGACCTGATTAGTGGTCACTGTGACCTCACTAAACACGTTTTGGGCCATAACTCAAGAATCATTTGCTAATTATGAGAATTTTACAGTGACAGTGAAAGTGATGACATTTTGGATGTAAAGTGCAACTTGACTTTTTGGCGGAGGTTGTAGTTCCTACTTGACATCTCAGTTTCCAGTCGCTGGTTTACTCCCCTTGCGTCCTTCGTCCCAGCAGCCTGGCAACGCTTCTTTTTCTAACCGTGACCTTTTATCTGTGTCGGCCTGCCTCCCGCCCACAAGAATAGCCTCCTGCGTGGACGATCACAAACAGAAGGCATCCATCACTTTGAGATGCGTGAAACAGAAACTGACACGGTGCAGAGCAGCAGCGTGTGCTACTGCATGAGCAGGAAATCCTGTTCAATCATGTCCCTGTGTTTCTCCTTCTGACCACAAATGTGGGCTTTTTTTTTGGGCATGCATCTCTGCAGACTGTCGGCTAGTTGGTTTGTGTACAACGCACACAGCTGGACGCAAACAGGCAAGAGGCGCAGTGTCGCAAAATGCAGTAAAAATCCCAAACGAGACACATATTCCATATGCGCTGTATACATGTCCAAAGAATGCTCCTAAAACCTGAATAATATCTGCATATCCCACATGTCTTTATCTGAAAATGCTCCATCTGGAATCAGGCCTAATGCAGAATATCCAAAGGGAATATGCAGTTTACATGACCCGTGTCAGGTTTGGAATAACAGTGGAATATTTGTGTGCATGTTGTCCGCTCTTCAGACAGACTGTTAAAACAGGAAAGGCTTGATAAAATAATAATATGAGTCAGAACAAGTTATTCATCGCTGTGATTATTAATTCTGTCTGGAGTGAGTTCATTTTTATGGAATATTGCAGTTGTGAATCTCATCTGTAAGTTGAACACATCATCTGTTGACACATGGAGCTGTGTTTTGATCAGATGACGTTCAGAATGATCTTTTTTCTTCTTTGTTTTTCTGGGATTTAGTCGTACGTAATGTGACGGAGAGTGGTACCATAATATACAGTTATACCGGGCTGGTAAACCAGCTGTCTGATAACGTGTCTGTCAACTCTGTGGACTATGGTTATAGCATGAAAGTGGAAAAGAGCCACCTTCGACCAATTACACCCCACAGTTAGAGCGCCGCGTTGATCACCTACAGCAGGTTGATCAGCTACAGCAGATTGATCAGTAGGTTGATCAGCTACAGTAGGTTGATCAGTAGGTTGATCAGTAGGTTGATCAGCTGCAGTAGGTTGATCAGTAGGTTGATCAGTAGGTTGATCAGTAGATTGATCAGTAGGTTGATCAGCTGGTTGATCAGCTGCAGTAGGGTGTCAGTAGATTGATCAGTAGGTTGATCAGCTACAGTAGGTTGATCAGTAGGTTGATCAGCTGCAGTAGGTTGATCAGTAGGTTGATCAGCTGCAGTAGATTGATCAGCTGCAGTAGATTGATCAGTAGATTGATCAGCTGCAGTAGGTTGATCAGTAGATTGATCAGCTGCAGTAGATTGATCAGCTGCAGTAGATTGATCAGTAGATTGATCAGCTGCAGTAGATTGATCAGCTGCAGTAGATTGATCAGTAGATTGATCAGCTGCAGTAGGGTGTCAGCATGGTTATAAATACAGCTGCGTGTGCTGTTGTGTTACACACTGACCCGCCCCCCCCCCCCCACCTCTGCCACAGAATGACGGATCGATTGAAGAGTGACAGCAGCGAGGAAATAGAGAGAGATTCAGGATTTACATCGTCCTCTGACACGCTCATATAAACGCCCCCCCCAACCTCCCCAATGATAAAGAGACTACACTCTGACAAGGACACCGGTCCTCGTTCCTCGTTTAGCTGCTCACAAGTTAAAAGATGTCCCCTCCCTCTCTCTCTCTCTCTCTCTCTCTCTCTTTCTCTGCGTCTCGCTCTCTTTTAGCAGATTTCAGTGTATAACCTTTGTGAATTATTTAGTTTATTGACCTCTGCGGGGGATTTAATATGAAGGTCGTTTCCTGCTGGCAGAGCGAGCGCCGGCGGGGTCCTCAGGTGACATGGCCAAGGTCGCCCGTCTCCCTCCAGTTAATAATATATTTGTCACACACGCACAGTGTGTTAGCCCCCCCCCCCCCCCAACACGGCGCTGCTGCCTTCCACTTGATTAGTGCAACCAATAAGGACTGCCAAAGATAATAAAGTAGACGTTGGCTTAAGGAGATGTGTCAAATGTCCACAGCATCTCTCTCTATCTCCCCCCACACACACACACACAGAGCACACACACACACACACACTCAGAGCACACACACACACACACAAACATTCAGAGCACACACACACACGCACACGCACACACACACGCACAGAAATTCACACCCTCTCTCTCCCTCCTCCTCCTCTCTGTTCTTGTTTTATTGTTTCCTAGATGAAGGTTAAAGGGAGATGCTGAACAGACAGAACAGCCTGAGGGCCGTGGACGGCATGGAGGACCCGGCTGCCCGGCTGCATGGAGGACCAGGCATCCCGGCTGCATGGAGGACCCGGCTGCATGGAGGACCCAGCATCCCGGCTGCATGGAGGACCCGGCTGCATGGAGGACCCGGCTGCCCGGCTGCATGGAGGACCCGGCTGCATGGAGGACCCAGCATCCCGGCTGCATGGAGGACCCGGCTGCCCGGCTGCATGGAGGACCCGGCTGCATGGAGGACCCAGCATCCCGGCTGCATGGAGGACCCGGCTGCCCGGCTGCCCGGCAGGCGGCGCTGTGGGTTCCCCCTCCGTCCCTCCACGAGGCCACGCAGTGCCCTGGTGTGTCAGAGGGGCAAGAGGGTGAGTCGGTCGGAGCCACAGGGGCAAGTGGGTTACACATCTGGTGTAGATGGGGGGGGCAGCAGAGAGCCGCCGGTGCCTGACCGTGCCTGTCACTGATAATAATCACAGAGAGCTATGGAGCCTTATTAGCGCCGCCGTTTGGCTGAGACAAAATGGCGCCCCGTAGGTGAAAGCCAGGTGAGTTATGGCGAGGGGAAGGGAGGCGGTGGGGGGGGGGTAATGAAGTCGGTGAGGATATAGAGCAGGAGGAGGTTTAAATCTTTAAGGGGTGAACAAGCCTTAAGTGCAACATTATTGATTAGCTTGTATGAGTGCTGGTTGATAACGGAGACTACAGGAGGAGGCCGGCGAGGACGGGCAGGTGATGGTGACGCTGGTGGAACAGGTGCTGCGGTCCAGGCTGAGCTGCACTCTGAGTTTGTGTCTGGAGGTCACCTGAAGGTGAGTCTGACACCTGCTGGAGATAACAGCTGACAATGTTATCAGTCAGGTGTTACAGACGCTGTATTTATGGTACGCATACAGACGCAGTCCGTCTGTCCTTTGTGTTCAGTCTGAAACATTTCCTCTCAGGAAGTGGAAGCTAGCATTTTCACATTTCATGGGTCTCGTATTGAACTCATATTATGGGATGTCCTGTAACCTCAGCGGAGCCATTACAATTTTTGACCGAATAAATACACAAAATAAGGCAAAAAAACGTCAAGAAAATCTGCTGATTTCTTTCTGTTTCTGTTTCCAGGTTGTCCGTCTGTCCGTCCCGTTGTCGTGAATGTAGTATCTCAGGAACGCCTGGATGTAATTTCACATCTTTTTTTTACATTTTACATCTGGAACCAACGTCCACTCGGACTCCAGGATGAACCAATAAGAGTTTAGATGGTCAAAGGTCACCGTGACCTCATGGCCGTCCCTCTCTCTTCTCGTGATATCTCAGGAGCGCCGTGAGGGAATGTCTTCAAATTTGTCAAAAAACATCCATTTGGACTTGAGGATGAACTGATTAGATGTTGATGGTCAGAGGTCAAAGGTCAATGTGACCTCACATAACAGGTCTAACGGGATGAAGTGATGATATTTTGGACAGACGTGGATGTGAACTGTAACTCGACTGGTTGGTGGAGGCGTTCAACCGCCAGGAGGTGATTCTAGTTTTTGTTTTTATATTTCAGTTCCACTTTAAGTTTGTCAGTTACCGATCAATAATGAAGTAGTGCCGTCTCTCTAGGTAACGCTCACAGAAACAATAAACCACCAGTTTTTGTGCTTATTGGAGTTTCCTGAAGACCAAACTGAGCCTCTTTGAGCTGATGAAGCTGATTTCATCCTGAATTAAACAGCAAGTCAAGATGGGAGGTGAAATGTGGCGGAGCATTAGCAGCATGATCTATGATGGGACTGGTGGAAGGACACAGTACGTTTCCACAGAATGAATAGATTTGTTGAGTCTATTAATGACCTTCTATTCTAGACCTTTTTCTCTATTATCTGAACCGCACAGCAGCACCATCCATAACTCGGCCGATTCCCATCTTATAAATCATTGTTCCCGTCCCCATCGTTGCTCTATCGTGACAATTAGGCTCAATGTTAAGACTCGTGTTTGCTAAATCCAGATTAACTCGTCCCACCTCTGTATCTATAGAACGTATGAGGAGGATTAATGGAAACAATGCGTTCTATTATAGTCGAGAGTGTCTAGTGTCAGAAGGAATTAACATTAGTGAGACCTTAATCGCTGCAGTTAGTCCGAATGCCGGGGTCAGCAACCTTTACTGTCAAAAGAGCCATCTGGAGCCGCAGAACATTTGATCATTGTGATGAAGGTAACACAGTTTATAGTCTAAGTATATAGTATATCAGTCTAATGCAGCGAGGGACAAAGAGACAATGTACTACGGAGTATTAGGACCACATTGAGGGAAAACACATCTGAGATTTACAGAATAAAGTCAGAATATTACGAGAATAAAGTCAGAAGTTTACGAGAAAAAAGTCGTAATATTACGATAATAAAGTTAGAAGTTTACGAGAAAAAAAGTCGTAATATCACGAGAATAAAGTCATAACTTTAGGAGAAAAAAAGAAAATAACTCTTAAAATGACTACTTTATAATATTGTGATTTTATTCTCTAAATCTCAGATCTATTATTTCTCCTCAATGTGGTCCTAATACTCCGTCGTACCGTCGTACCATAGACCTACAACAATGATAAATAAAAATGAAAATGTAAACAAACAGTTATTCATTTCCATTTTTATAAATCCTCAGGGAGTCTCTGGAGAGGAGCTGAAGAGACGCTGACCGCTGATCTAACGCTACACTTTTACCAACCGTAACATTATAAAGAATGAACCAGTATTACTCCAGCATGATCTACAGTACTGGATGAAGCAGTGTGAGTGGAGGTAAAGGTAATGACTCCTTCCTTTGGGGATGTCCCTGCAGCCCCCCCCCAGGCGTCCGGCTGCGGAGGTCACCGGTGCAGACACTTATCGGCCTCCTCATTAAGGCGGACCGGGGGCAGAAGTCTCGGGGAAGGTCTCCACTTCCAAAGTAACTCTGCGGCTCAGACCTCATTTGCAACCAGACGAGCCTATTGTAACAGCAAATAAAACAATATTGATTTTTGCAAGTGGCAACGCGGGGCTGTGCATCTTATTGATCAGGATCAAGCACTTATCACTCTCCAGACCCGGAGTGTGCCAATGTTAAGCGCAGGTCTCAGGTCTTAATTACGGCGGTGGCCTCTACACGGTTCCCTCGCCTAATGATGCTTCAATAAACGCCGCTGCGTTTGACCTTCCTCATCAGCGAGGCAGACGAGTTCCTCTTACGGTACACGGGGATAACATTTTACTGTTCGATAACTTCATAAACAGAACTGACCTGTGTTTGACCTATATGTTGTTATTTAATCTCGTGTGTGTCATATCTGCTCACACTGTTTAGCTCCGTCTCTGTCAGTACAGATCCACAGATAGCCGTGAGCAGGAGAGGTGTCGGGGGGGTGACCTTGAGCACAAAGTGACTCCTGGTGTCAAAGGAAGGTGACATTTCCTACGTCACATGTTTGACTTGCTGCCAGGCTGTGGCCGTACTGATTCCCCCCCCAGACTTCAGCTGATCAGGCAGAAGACTGAGAACCAGTCCCCATCCACATAATAATATTAAATAAAATGCCTCCTTTAATAATAATAATAATAATAATAATAATAATAATAATAATATAAAATGCCTCCTTTAATAATAATAATAATAATAATAATAATAATAATAATAATAATATAAAATGCCTCCTTTAATAATAATAATAATAATAACAATAATAATATAAAATGCCTCCTTTAATAATAATAATAATAATAATAATAATAATATAAAATGCCTCCTTTAATAATAATAATAATAATAATAATAATAAAAATAATAATAAACAAATGCCTCTTCGATAACAAACAATTAAGGAAACTGAAATATTGTTTTTTATTTTTCCCTTAAAGTTTCCACCAAATGAAATAGACCAAAAGAAACGGGTATCAAGGGGTTTCAGTGGAAATCAACAAATGAATAGAATAACAAAATAACCTGAAGGTGCAGTCTCCCTCCTCTCTTAAGCCTAAAACAGAGCAGAGTTTCTGGCTTGGCTGATAATAGATGTGTTGCAGTTAGTGAAGGAGAGATCAGAATGACTCTGAAGGTGCAGTTTCCTGCCTCTCTTAAGCCCTACAGAAAGGGGCGTCGTCACACCCTGATTGGCCGAGAAGGGAACGCACCAAGCTGCTCTCAACTATCATTAAGAGCCAACAGGTGAACTGAATCAGCCTCCAATCACTCAGTGATTCAGCCAGAAAAACACAACAACAGCAGACAGCAGAGAATGGGCGGCTTCCACAAGGCAACTTAACCCCCTGTGGTGGGAAATAAGTACATCTACTCAAGTACTGCACTGAAGTACAATAGCTACTAAAATATGATGTTTATACTTGTACTGCACTACATTTCAGAGACAAATATTGTACTTTTACTGCAGTACATTTTGCTCAAATTAGCTCCTCCATGACTAGTTACAAGGTTAAAATGCTACTTATGTGTTAATGCATCAGTAATGATTCAAATAATGTGATATAATGTGTAATCTGTGTTTGTATGTGTGTGTGTGTGTGTGTGTGTGTGTGTGTATATATATATATTAGGAACGTCAATAATTTCCTCTTTTCCACACGGTTTTACTCTTCATTGTTACTCCCCCTCCTCTAGCCTTAAGTGGGGTCGTAACATTTGGGGGCTCGTCCGGGATCTTGGAAAAAAAATACTCTTCTAAAGCGAGAGATCTTTCATAACATTTTGAATATTCATAATTTGGTAACAATAATTGTACTAGGGCTGTCAATCCATTCAAATATTTAATTGCGATTAATTGCATGATTGTCCATAGTCAATCACGATTAATCACAAATTAATCGCACAGTTTTTATCTGTTCAAAATGTACCTTAAAGGGAGATTTGTCAAGTATAATACTCTTATCATTTATCATATGCTGTATATACTGTATATATATATATAAATATATATATAGATATATATTAAATTGACAGGTCACGTGTTGCTGAACGCTTGTAGGAAAAGTCATCCTGAGCATCATGAAAAGAAGGGAAAGTCGTTTCTACGTACACGAATCAAATAGATTAAATGTTGAGACTATATTTCACAAACTGTCGTGAGACTGTGTTTCATATCAGGACTTTTATTGGTCAGATAAAGTCGTTGTTTGTTTTGGGGGATGGTTGACAGAACCAATACTACATCATATTACCGGACATATCCTTTAAAATGTAACATCAAATAAAATAAAACAGAATATGTGAAGTTGATGATGTCAGAAAGGCGTTTGGAACAGATTGCTGACACTCTTTTCTCCGCGAGTGTTTTGCCTCTATGAAGGGCTGGAGAGTTGCTGCTGTGTCAACTCCACAGTGAGTATTCATGCACGATAAATCACGCTGCGGTTATGAACTCGTTGTGTTAGACGCTCTAACAGGAGGCTCCGTGACTCATCTCACTTCAGTTCAACTCCACCTCTCAGTCTGCTGTTGGCTGAAGCTTCGGATAGACGATCACCCCCCCCCCACAAAACATCATGATAAAAATAAAATGCAATCATCCTTTAATAGACACTTTATGCCATTACAAACTCACTGTAGCTCAGGGTAATGAAATGCACCTTTTGCATATGCATTCATGTTATCTGCCTCTTGGAGGTGGTTTTTGATTCTCGGAGATGTCATGCTGTCTGAAAGATGCACCGCATTATGGAATAAAATAAACCATTCAGAAACTCATGAATATATTTACTCAGCCCTGCCAGGTCAACAAACCTTGATAAGAGCATGAAAGAAACAAACATAGTGCGTGCACAGCCAGCCGTAATGTGCAGTGAGTAGAATATATTTCCTAATAAATCGATGTATTAGACATGGTTAAGATGTTCCCTAACGGCGTATTCAACGTGACAGCGATGGGTTTTCACAAGTACAGCTCTATTTTTTTCCCCTGCATGTCTCGACGTGTTTGGAGAGGAAGAGATTTGGCCTCTTTCTGTAAGGATTTATAAAGCAGAGCTCCCTGAATGCACCGCGGATCTCAGTCATAGATTAGCAGGCTAAGAGGGAGCGTTGCCACTCAAGGTTCTGCTGTCAATCGTTGAGTCTCGGTACTAGGTCAATCAATGGTTCCTCCTCTCTCTCTCTCTCTCTCTCCGTCTCTCTTCTTCCCCCTCTCTCTCTCTCTTTCCAGTGATCTTCTCAGATCAGTGGAGGAGGGAGAAAAATCAATGGAGTAAAGTAATCACTTGGCGGAAGATACAGCGAAGGCCCGAGGCCCGCCCAGCTACCTGAGTTCCATTTCACGCATCAGCAGCTGCGACACAAACACACAGCGCCAGCCTGTACTCCCATCTTAAACAACACGAGCAGCCCGACGCTCCGCACCCCCCTCGTGACCTATTCCTTCCCCAGAGGAAACTCCCAGATTGCACTGCAGCACACCGCCACTGTCTACCCAATAGCTGGCTATTGATCCTCAGTCCTACACACACTCAGGCTCTGACAGCGCCGGCCGAACCACATTTCCAAAATGCCAAAGTGGCAAAAAGCATTCCTTCTGTGCCTCTGACATCATCGGTTAACGTGCACGGAGACGACGTCGTGGCGAGCTCACGCGGCCCCCTGTTCCATAACCAGGACATGAGTCAGCATTTTAGCACTTCCTGTTCCCTCGTCTGGAAGTCAACGGGTTTATTGAATGTGTTTTTAGTTAGATGTCCGAAATCAGATCTGTGGTTCACACAAGCTGAAGAGATTTTAACGTTTTGTTCTACGACATAAATATCAGTAAAGATGAGATGATCACTTCCTGTTAGTGGAGGGAACCAGAGAGATGATCACTTCCTGTTAGTGGAGGGAACCAGAGAGATGATCACTTCCTGTTAGTGGAGGGAACCAGAGAGATGATCACTTCCTGTTAGTGGAGGGAACCAGAGAGATGATCACTTCCTGTTAGAGGAGGGAACCAGGGAGATGATCACTTCCTGTTAGTGGAGGGAACCAGAGAGATGATCACTTCCTGTTAGAGGAGGGAACCAGAGTGATGATCACTTCCTGTTAGTGGAGGGAACCAATGAGATGATCACTTCCTGTTAGTGGAGGGAACCAGAGAGATGATCACTTCCTGTTAGAGGAGGGAACCAGAGAGATGATCACTTCCTGTTAGTGGAGGGAACCAGAGAGATGATCACTTCCTGTTAGAGGAGGGAACCAGAGTGATGATCACTTCCTGTTAGTGGAGGGAACCAATGAGATGATCACTTCCTGTTAGTGGAGGGAACCAGAGAGATGATCACTTCCTGTTAGTGGAGGGAACCAGAGAGATGATCACTTCCTGTTAGTGGAGGGAACCAGAGAGATGATCACTTCCTGTTAGTGGAGGGAACCAGAGAGATGATCACTTCCTGTTAGAGGAGGGAACCAGAGAGATGATCACTTCCTGTTAGTGGAGGGAACCAGAGAGATGATCACTTCCTGTTAGTGGAGGGAACCAGAGAGATGATCACTTCCTGTTTGGCCTACATCAATACGTTAGAGTTAGTTTCTATAATCTTACAGCTCCAAGTCTATAAAATAGTGCCTTTAATAAATGAAACAAAATGTCTTCGTCTGAATTGAGTCATTCAGCGTTGAGTTAAGGAGTTGAGGAGTCGAGGAGTTGAGGAATCGAGGAGTCGAGGAGTGGAGGAGTGGAGGAGTCGAGGAGTGGAGGAGTGGAGGAGTTGAGGAGTTGAGGAGTCGAGGAGTCGAGGAGTCGAGGAGTGGAGGAGTCGAGGAGTGGAGGAGTGGAGGAGTGTAGGAGTCGAGGAGTCGAGGAGTGGAGGAGTCGAGGAGTGGAGGAGTGGAGGAGTCGAGGAGTCTCTGGCATGTCGACGAAGCTGCAACGCTCGTTAAACTTTTATCCCTTCTGTTGAGTGTTTTCTTCCACTCACTTATACGAATGATTGGACCTCTGACCCCCGCTCTCTCTCTGGCTAACATTTGGTGCAGCCTTCACCGTATGCCTGCTATTACCTTTGGCTGGCTTGAGAGGAGAGTGGGTGGAGGGTCACAGTGGGTGGCAGGGAGAAGGAGCCATGGGTGGGTATTTGTTTAACAATTCTAAAATGCAAATGACTGCGTACAGAGCTGAAGAGCTGCTGTACTAACAAAGGACCTAAGGGAGAGGTCAGCAGTGTTTCAGAAGGGTCATGCAAAGGAGGGATGGCCGCCGCATTAAATCCTAAGCAGACAGATTCCAGCATGTCCCCGGGTCTCAGCACCCGTGTTGTTTATGTATGGGGTCAATATGGGCCAGTCATTTCTGCTGGGGTTATCCATTCTAAGCTGGCCTTGTTCAGCTTTAGTAGCTTTATTAGTTTGCATAGTGGAGCAGAGGAGAGCTGTGAACTGTGAAGAGGTTATGTTTTTGGATAGAGTTAATATACTTATCAGACATGGTAAAATATTGCTTTGAGGAAGAGAATAAATATGCAATAAGTTGGTCTAAGAAGCGGGATGAAAAGGGCATTCAAGATAATCACATGCAAATTCAAATGGTGAATTTAAATGTGCATGTAGAAAAAACAATCAGAGGAGCTACAGAGTGTTGGTTGACGTACGAAGAAAAGAGTGAACAGTCGGTCTCTTTATATTAAAACAGCATGCCAGGGTTCATTTATTTAATCTGGGAATATTCTATATTGTTGTTTTCAACACATCACATGATCCTACTAAGTATTGCCTTTGAATCCAAAGTCTGATATATCTTATTCCTCTTTAGTGCACCGCTGAGCTACAGTATATGTGACATATTCCTTTTTTTACCATGAAAATAGCCATTGTAGTTTATTTAAAGTCCATTTCACAAACACTGTCTCGCTGCCTTAAACACTTACTAAGAGCCTACGAGCATCAGTCCAGTAATACAGTAATCCATGGCTGAAAATCCTCCTCAACAAAGTATATATATATATATATAAGTAAATATATTAGTGATTAGTGAGTTTAAAGATGTTCTACATGGACTCAGGTCAAATATTTAACTAGGAGATGTGTATTATAAGTTTTCTGAAATTGTATGTTTATGACACATTATGTTATTAAATAATGTCCAGATCAGAACTCGTTGGATAAAGACTGGTTAAAAATGATTGTTTTATTTTGTTGACATATTGATCTCAAAGGTTTTTATCTTTATCTTTATCTTTTTATCAATCCATAAATCAGACATTTTCATTTCATTTTCACCATGTTTTATAGAATAAAATGTTGTATAATGATATGATATATGAACAAACCCCTCTATAAAAACCTTCAGAAGGAAAGAAACATGGAATTATGTTTTATAGAAGAGATTTAAAGATATATATAAGATACAGGTGACAACTGATATCACCATGAAACTTCATCAGCTCCGAACACTTGTATATAGACATTTAATTTAATTTGATTTAATTTGATTTAATTTAATTTAATTTAATGTAATTTAATTTAATTTAATTTAATTTGATTTGATTTATTTTTTTATTTTATACTAATATTTTATTTTTATATTAATATTTTATTTTATTTCTATTCTGTGTGAGTAGAGAGAGCTGCATAAAACCAGAGTGTAATTCCATGTGTGTATACTTAGTATGTTTATATGTATGCATGTATATACTTAGTGAAATATGCAAATAAGGCATTATATATCTAACGCTAACTTTTGATGAATGGAGGTAAATAAACCCCTGAATGATGTTTTTATTTCTACTCGTCTGAAAGACTAAATTTGATCAGCGGAATGTAAAACAATGGGTTTTTTTCCCGCGGGTGTCTCCTGTTTTTATCTTAATGCTCCAAAATGCTGCTATAAAAACAGAATATCCCTAAAATAGAAGAACATCTATTGTGTATTTCATTTAAATCTCATGCAGCTAAATCTGCCCCCCGAGGCGAGAACACATCCACATCTGGAAGGTGGCACATCTGGTTTACTGTCACTTGACATGAGATGCAGTTGACATGTGTAAGAGATCTGTCTGTTTGTTTGTGTGGGGGTGGAGGTGGGGGAGGGATCTACTGCGTTGTGGGGCTGCAGTCAGATCCTGCTGACATTGTCTCCATGCGGAGGGTTTAGTCGCCGCGGGGCACAGCGGTGCCACACTTGATGTGGTTTCTATCTTAAATGTCACTCTCAGTGAGCCCTTCTCCATCTCCGTCTCCGTCTCCTGGTGTCCCCCGGGGGCCACGTTCACCCTTCAACCTTACAGTAACGTACCACAGAGAGGAGAGGAGAGGAGAGGAGAGGAGAGGAGAGGAGAGGAGAAGAGAGGAGAGAGGGCAGCCAGACCTCCTCTCTGTTTACTCCTCTTTTACATAATCTCCTGTGTCACCGTCGCTCGTTAAACTCAAAGATTACGCTGGAAAATATAACGAGGCTCGACGGACCATCACCGTGTGAGAGCTCACGTGCACACATGATGTGTGCTCACCGTGAGGTCATAGCGTTGGCCCTTCAGTGACCTTTGATCTATAGCGTGACCCAGAGGTCACGAGGTGCCCTTTCATTCCCACCGGTGTGGTGACAGCCGGGCTAATTACCCACGCTGTGTGAGAGAGCCATAAAGAGAGTTTATGGCTGTCGGATGACTAAACACTGAGATGCTGGAGCTCATTCAGTGGTGAGCTGCTGCTCATGAATACAGTGGGAGTGTACCAACATACATACAGTCAGCCGATAGGCTGATACCCATCAAATCAAATAAAGGTGACGCAACAGAATGCAACTTTAAAGGAACAGAAGGTCAGAAAGGTTGTTTCAGGTTTAGCTTCCATCACACATACAGTATTATCAGTATAATCAGTATTATCAGTATCTGATGTATATTTAGTTAATTTAACTTCAGATATGATGAATAGATTTACAGTTTCTGGTGTGGTGCTAAATAATGACCTGTATTCTCTCTCTCTCTATATATATATATGTATATATATATATATATATATATATACATATATATATATGTGAAACAAAATGTGACGGCTCAATAACAGAAAATAACAGAAATAGTATGTGTGTGTGTGTGTGTGTGTGTGTGCGGCCCACGGATGCTCCACCTCCCGCTGGAAGAACAGAGCTTCATGATATATGGTCACAATTTCCAAATCCTCTATTATAGAAATCCATCTTTTGCCTGAACGTGGTCAGAGGAGCCGGTGAGCTCTCTCTGTAACACAGAACGCTAGAGCAGTGAGTATTGAATGCTTTGTTAATGATCAGCTCCGACTGGGCCAGACATACAGACAGGAGTTCTCTTTTCTTCAGTCGATGTCTTGCCCTGAGCCGCCCGACATGAATTGAGGGAGTTTACTTTTTCACTGTAAAAAACTCAGAAGAGTTTGTGTGTTTTCATGTTCTGACTCAAAGCGGTGCCGTGCACGGCGGCGGCGGCGGCGGCGTTCAGCCACCACTTTATCAAAGGCACAATAATGAAACGCTTCCTTACGACAGCTAAATATAGAACGCAATGAAAGTGGTGTCAAAAAACAAACAAATAGATAATCCATTTGTGACCCATTTCTGTCCCTGCGTGAGCTCCATTGTTTGGAATAATAATAATAAAAATGTTCTCCCCAGGCACATGAATATATCTACAAAGCCCTCGTCTCTGACAAAGAGCTCGTCACTGTGGGACCGCCAGGAAATTAGGACTCTTGTACAACAACCAACCGCCTCCTTAAAGGAGAGGAGCTGACGCTTGTTACACCACCGGTGTGATCCCACTTCTAATTCTGAGATTCCCAACCCCCCTCGACCCCACATGTGCATTCAAGTGTGTGAAGCGGAGAGCATTAGTGCCGCCTCTCTGATCGCACGGCGGCGGCACAGGAAGGACATCGTCACCATGTGTGCTTTTAATAGGATATACAGAATAAACCTGTTTTCTGGTCAGCTATTAGCCATTCTTCTGGCTCAATGTAAATCAGGAGAAGCTGCAGAAAAGAGGCTTTGAAGGCTGGAAGAAGAAGAAGAAGAAGAAGAAGGAGGGGAGGACGTAGACGAGATCTCAAATTAAGTCCTGGTTCATGTTAGTGTTACACTTCAGCTCTGACCCCCGTATGAACCGTACTGCCGGCGCTCCCTGTGCACCTCCACGTTTCTCATCTCGTCTCTTCATTCTGTTTGATGCCGTCGTGTTATCAGATGTGTTTGCTGGCTCTGTGTTTTCTACGGTGCTTCTGCTGCTGGTGGGGAGGAAATCAAACACCTTTCTCTGAAAGCAAACCACAGAACACAGGAACCACAGCGCTGACTGTCAGGACCGCTCAGACCAAACACGGGACTATGACTCCAGTCAGGTGGCGTGGACGAACACTCCACCGTCTCAAACAGACCTCCTCTTCTGGGCGGTGATGCTGCAGTTAAAGAGACTCTCTGTGTGAGATTCAGAGAGAGCTCGTTAACGGCGACACCTGAGGCCGTTAGGTCGACCACAGTCAGCGTCCTGGTGCTCACGCTCGCTGTTGTGCTCGCACTACGCAGACGGGAGCGAGCATCGGTCAAAGGGGTTAGTCATGTTGTTGGGGCTGGTCGTTTGTTGGCGTTAGCGGAGTCCCTTTCTAACCGAACGTTACGCTACGGCGAAGACACATCGGTTGGATTTCCCCGTAAAAAACGGTCCCGGGTTCGTCACGTTAAAATCAGTCTACAGGCTGAGAGAGGAAACACAGGAAGTCACGGAAGGTCTCATTTTTTAGGTTACGACCTGTTCACACACTGGCAATAAAGAACAATTTATACGTGTAAAAAGTTCCATACAGTATATAATATATATATATATATATATATATATATATATTACATACAGTCTCTTTAAGGATGGAAAAGGTTTTTGATCACATGCACAAATAAGGGCATTGCTGGTGGCAACTGTACGGACGGTGATGCATGTGACTTGTACAGTGTCTGGATGGAGGTTGTTCATAAAGGTGCAGGCGGCGTGCGTGGCGAGGCCTCGGGGGCAGCTGACGTGCAGCTGCGATGCCACCTGACATCTTCTTCAGAGGTGTTTCAGGCAACAAATAGCAGGTCTGTCTGCTGTCAGCCTGTAAGGCCACCTGGGGGGGTCAGGCCTGACACTCTGTGTCCTGACAGCACGAGCACCCCCCCCCCCACCGACTTCCTCCCGGTCCAGGGCCAGGCCCCAGAATGCACCGGGAGCCGTCACGGCCGATGAGGAGCGAGGCCGGTTGAGGAGGGAGAGAAATCCCTCTTTCCTTAAGGTGCAATGAAAGGTCAGGAGCCCGGTATCACCGGGAGAATTACTCACCACGCCGCCCGCCTTCACATCAACACACAGCCGACCTGCGGGGAGCGAGCAGGAGCAAGACGAGTGGGAGAGAACAGGTGGAGGGCTGGAGAGCGGTGGCAGATAGGTGGAGAGGGAGTAATGAGTCGGGGAGGCGGGGGGGAGATGGGATGACAGGGTCAGGGGGAGGTGGAGAGGCAGGTTGAGGTAATGGGCTACAGGGAGCACGGATGTGTGTCCTGGCGTTTGAAATCCCTGCGTCTGTGTGTGTGTGTGTGTGTGTGTGTGCGTGCGTGTGTGTGTGTGTGTGTGTGTGTTGGTTAGAGTGGAGGCGAGAGAAAGGATGGAGGTGGGGGGGGGGGGGTCGTTGAAGACGTCTTGCCCTTGCAGCACTTCATCACATTCAGTTTTTTATCCACGCTTCCTGAACCTCCACTGCCTTTTCCGCTCCAGTTGGCTCTCAGCGGACAATGCGATCAGAGTGTCCCTGCATGCATGTGCATTATGCAAGCACAACGCTCCGCTCCGGCCTGCTACAGTTAAGATGTCAACGGTGCGTGCACCTCCCCAAGGTCAACACCAACGCTAATGAGAAATCTCCAGGGACAACAGTTAATTATCAAATAACTTAGATGCAAAGCCGAGCCAAAGAGTGATAATCGTTCCTGAGCTCACGGTTGATAACAGATCTGATTCTTCATCCTCTCCTCTGGCTTCAGAGAGAACTCTTCCTCACCAGGGGCTGCGTTCGAAAAGTAAAAAAATTACGTCCTAACGTCTTCTCCTAACCACTTCTCCTTGATCCTCGATGGAGAACGTCATGAGGTCAAGGAAAGATGAGAAGGAGAATTCATAAGGACTCAGGAAAAGACAACCGTGGTGTTCAGAGAATCTGACTGCTCTTTCACTAGAAGCTCCGTCATTACGATGCGACGGCGGCGGATGTTAGTGACGTCAGTCTGCCGTGGTGAAACTACAATGTTCTGACGGACTACAAAAGGCGTCGCTTCCCCCGTGCGTTCTTAAACAGCTCTTTAATATTGAGTTAATTGTTGGAGTTATGGAGAAGGTGTAGGACCATATACAGACATGTAATATTTATTTATGTTGATTATTTGTTAATTGATTGTTTAATGTTCATTTTATTTGTTATTCTTGTTTGTTTTGTTCCAAATAAATAATTCATTAAAAATAAAGTGAAACTAAATGGTTGTCTCTGTCCACTCAGATTAAACATGAATCCCAATTAGTGTATGAAAATAATACGTAAGATCAGCATATCGTTTATTATTATGAATGGCTGAATGGTGTGTCGCTTTAAATGCTGCGGCCGCAAGGCATTGTGGGATGTTATTCTCTCGTTTCCTTTGGTAAAGGATGGTCCAGTGTGTCCTCTGCTAAAGGAGATAAGAAAGGAAACATTGAAGCTCCTTTCCTCAGCATTTAGAGCACTCTAACAGCTCTCATCATGGCTGCTACTGAGATACTGAGAGGGTCATTTCAGTCCGTTAGGAACCTTCCCGAGAGAGAAAAGGACTATTGGAACGCAGCCCAAGTCTGAGACGATACTTGACGATACCGGTAGCTTGTCAGTCGGCGTCCGGGCCTGTCACATCTGAATTCTGGGACCATCTGCTACTCCTTTCTAATAGCTTTCTGTTTCCATCAGGGCTGTCTCGCTACCTGACACAGTGTAGTTATGCACATAAGACATTCACTCAATATTCAACAAAGCGAACACTATCTGACTGCACGGCTGTGCGGCGGCGTTCCCTCAACCTGCCCGCACATAACAAGAATTTAAGCACATGAGCATCGGTATTTGACTGCTCCGGAGTGTGTGAATAGCGTGGAGGAGAGAGCTGAGTGGAGGGTTGAGATTGATCAGCGGTGAGACGGTGGCTGTGCCGCTCGCTGAGTGTTTCTGATTTTTTTAAGGTCACCCTCGCTAGAGCCAAAAGGGCACATCAATTTTAGAGCCCTCATGAGGAGGCTGCGGCGTCTCCTCCTCGATCACTCAGCCCCCCGCGGAGAAACGACATCTGAAGGTGCATTTGATTTGTGTGAAACCCCGGTGCTGCCGTGCATGATCGGAATAAAGAAATAAACAGACACAACCTGAGTAAACAGATGGATAGCGCTTCAACATGTGGCGCTAGACGGCTTCAGAGAACACGGAACAACTGGAAGGATGATTAGGAACGTGGCAGTTGTCAAAAACAATATGGTGCTCTGTAAGTTACACAGTACATACTGTGCATCGCCATACCATAATATCTGGACAGTAGGGGAGAGCGGGGCGGGTTGAGCCAGTCTCATCCAGCAGTTTAGAGCTAACGTCAACAGAGGCTGCTCAGTGCAACAAGTCCAGCTGTCTGAAGTCTAAACATGGTCATGTCTTCACTTTTCAAAGAGAGAAGGGACACAAACAGATCATCTCTAATCTATCTATAATAATAAACCTCATGAAGGAATCTGAATTTGGACGTATTCAAAGTGAAGTGTATAATTGTATGACGTGTAATTGGCCTAGACGTGACCTCCCCCTCCCCAGAAAGGTCAAACAGAGTGTGAAGCTACTCAACATCCACATGCAGAAAACGCACTTCTGGAAAGCAGCGCAAGGACAAAAACAATGAGGCGTTCATCCCCGAGACAGCTTCAGGGAACAGCAGTGAGTGGGAGGAGAGTGAAAAGATAACATCACAAAAAAAAACACAGACAAGGAGAAGGAGGGAGAGAGCGAGGGAGGAGGAGGAGGAGGAGGAGAGTCATCAGAGATCAGGGTGACCCTGCGCCACTCAGGAACATGTTCTGCCTATAAGCTAAAGGAGAAGCCTAAAGTTTTGCCACTGAGTAATCTCTCTCCGCTGTCAACATCCTGGGGACTCGGCCTTGACGGTGACCATGTTCCAGCTGCGTCGGGCCACGCCGCCCTCAACGCCGCCTCACGTGGTCCACGCATGTTTGGGCCAAATGTTAAGCCAAGTCTCTCCGAGTAGACGGCAGAGAATAAAGGTTATAATAGGTTATTACACCTGCTCTAAACCTTCATACAGTGAGAGGTTATTACACCTGCTCTAGACCTTCATACAGTAAGAGGTTATAACACCTGCTCTAAACCTTCATACAGGTTATAAGAGGTTATTACACCTGCTCTAAACCTTCATACAGGTTATAAGAGGTTATTACACCTGCTCTTAACCTTCATACAGTAAGAGGTTATTACACCTGCTCTAAACCTTCATACAGTAAGAGGTTATAACACCTGCTCTAAACCTTCATACAGGTTATAAGAGGTTATAACACCTGCTCTAAACCTTCATACAGTAAGAGGTTATAACACCTGCTCTAAACCTTCATACAGGTTATAAGAGGTTATAACACCTGCTCTAAACCTTCATACAGTAAGAGGTTATAACACCTGCTCTAAACCTTCATACAGGTTATAAGAGGTTATTACACCTGCTCTAAACCTTCATACAGGTTATAAGAGGTTATTACACCTGCTCTTAACCTTCATACAGTAAGAGGTTATTACACCTGCTCTAAACCTTCATACAGTAAGAGGTTATAACACCTGCTCTAAACCTTCATACAGTAAGAGGTTATAACACCTGCTCTAAACCTTCATACAGGTTATAAGAGGTTATTACACCTGCTCTAAACCTTCATACAGTAAGAGGTTATAACACCTGCTCTAAACCTTCATACAGGTTATAAGAGGTTATAACACCTGCTCTAAACCTTCATACAGGTTATAAGAGGTTATAACACCTGCTCTAAACCTTCATACAGTAAGAGGTTATTACACCTGCTCTAAACCTTCATACAGTAAGAGGTTATTATACCTGCTCTAAACCTTCATACAGGTTATAAGAGGTTATTACACCTGCTCTAAACCTTCATACAGTGAGAGGTTATTACACCTGCTCTAAACCTTCATACAGTGAGAGGTTATAACACCTGCTCTAAACCTTCATACAGTGAGAGGTTATTACACCTGCTCTAAACCTTCATACAGGTTATAAGAGGTTATTACACCTGCTCTAGACCTTCATACAGGTTATAAGAGGTTATTACACCTGCTCTAAACCTTCATACAGGTTATAAGAGGTTATTACACCTGCTCTAAACCTTCATACAGGTTATAAGAGGTTATTACACCTGCTCTAAACCTTCATACAGTGAGAGGTTATTACACCTGCTCTAAACCTTCATACAGTGAGAGGTTATTACACCTGCTCTAAACCTTCATACAGGTTATAAGAGGTTATTACACCTGCTCTAAACCTTCATACAGGTTATAAGAGGTTATTACACCTGCTCTAGACCTTCATACAGGTTATAAGAGGTTATTACACCTGCTCTAAACCTTCATACAGGTTATAAGAGGTTATTACACCAGCTCTAAACCTTCATACAGGTTATAAGAGGTTATAACACCTGCTCTAAACCTTCATACAGGTTATAAGAGGTTATTACACCTGCTCTAAACCTTCATACAGGTTATAAGAGGTTATTACACCTGCTCTAAACCTTCATACAGGTTATAAGAGGTTATTACACCAGCTCTAAACCTTCATACAGGTTATAAGAGGTTATAACACCTGCTCTAAACCTTCATACAGGTTATAAGAGGTTATAACACCTGCTCTAAACCTTCATACAGGTTATAAGAGGTTATTACACCTGCTCTAAACCTTCATACAGGTTATAAGAGGTTATTACACCTGCTCTAAACCTTCATACAGTAAGAGGTTATTACACCTGCTCTAAACTTTCATACAGGTTATAAGAGGTTATAACACCTGCTCTAAACCATCATACAGGTTATAAGAGGTTATAACACCTGTTCTAGACCTTCATACAGGTTATATGAGGTCATTAGAGACGCTACAGGATGAAGGATTCTCAAAGCTTACTTCACGGAGAGAGCAGATACTTTCCGTGCGGGTGCCACCGTGGGGGGGGATAGATTGAAGAAGCACTCTCACAAAAACATCCCAGCAGATGGTGTCTTGCTTTGATATATGTCAGGTTTAATGGAGGCGACGATACAAACTCCTTACTTAGACTGAGTGAGTCTGATCAAGATG
Source organism: Sebastes umbrosus (assembly GCF_015220745.1). Taxonomy (NCBI): domain Eukaryota; kingdom Metazoa; phylum Chordata; class Actinopteri; order Perciformes; family Sebastidae; genus Sebastes; species Sebastes umbrosus. The sequence goes on from NC_051285.1 coordinate 30,199,824, forward strand.
TGCATTAGCCTGTGGCATGAAGGAGCTGTCTCTGGTCACAGGGACTTAACAAATGTGAACAATTAGGCATCAGTTCAGCGTGTCCTCAGTAAACGACCATATACCTCCGACACAAACAATAAACCTGAGAGCAGAGCAGGAACATCTATAAGGAAGAGAGCAACATCTAACAATCAATAAACTGACAAAACCAATAATGAATTAGTTTGTGGCTGCGTTGCGACCTCTCCGGACTTTCTGAGACATTTCAAATAATAAGTTGTTGAGCCACATCGAAGCTCTCAGGATGAGCCGAGGAGTCTGACTGCACCACTTTCATATCATTCATCATTCATATAAACATGAGTTACAGTTGTCGCGGTCGAACTCTCCGAATCCAATTATCCTATTCAGACGCGGCACGACGACCTTTTGACCTTAACATTCAAACGGTCCATTCCAGTAGAACTCCCAGAACCACGGGAGGCTGAAAGCTTATCTTGAAGCTGCACTATTATTTTATAAGAGATCTGTTTTGTGTCCTACATAAGTCATCAGAACTACAACTCCCAAGGAGAACGGAGATCAGATAGGGAGGTTCCGGCCACGAGGACGGGGGGAGCCATTTAAAGGTGACACTTCAGTCAACGCAGCAGATGCTGCCAATCTATCTTCCCCTCGGCTCTATCTCCTGCCCTCCTTTCACATCCCTCTCTCTCTCGCTCTGCCTCTCTCGCCTTTCTTTTTTGTTCCCCCCCCTCGCCTCTCCCTCCCTCCCTCCACCATCTCCCCCGCTCTGCTGTGGCGTGCTGACGAGGCAGCGGGGAGGAAGCGGTGTAATAAAAGGAAGAGCTAATGAAAGGTCGAGCGGGGTCAACGTACTCACATACCTTTGCCTGGACAAGAGGAACAGAGGTCATTTATTCCAAGGGGACAAACTGTTTCACTTTTTGACTGGGGGGGCGGGTGAGGATCAAAAGGTCAAAAGGTCGCTATAAAGGACGCCGGGGTCGTAGCCTCTGGGCTGAGATCTTGAGCGTCCTGGGGTCAAAGGTCAGCGCAGGAATGCTGGGTAAACGGGAGGTCGGGAGCGGGGTCAAAGGTGTGGTCTCCTTCCCCTGTTTGGATGAACACGTCTGAGTATTACTATAGTATGTTATTCCTGTTATAGTAATAATGTTATTCCTGTTATTATAGTAATAGTGTAGTATTCCTGTTATTATAGTAATAGTGTAGTATTCCTGTTATTATAGTATTAGTGTAGTATTCCTGTTATTATAGTAATAGTGTTATTCCTGTTATTATAGTACGAGTGTTATTCCTGTTATTATAGTAATAGTGTTATTCCTGTTATTATAGTAATAGTGTAGTATTCCTGTTATTATAGTAATAGTGTTATTCCTGTTATTATAGTAATAGTATAGTATTCCTGTTATTATAGTAATAGTGTTATTCCTGTTATTATAGTAATAGTGTTATTCCTGTTATTATAGTAATAGTATAGTATTCCTGTTATTATAGTAATAGTGTTATTCCTGTTATTATAGTAATAGTGTTATTCCTGTTATTATAGTAATAGTGTTATTCCTGTTATTATAGTAATAGTATAGTATTCCTGTTATTATAGTAATAGTGTAGTATTCCTGTTATTATAGTAATAGTATAGTATTCCTGTTATTATAGTAATAGTGTAGTATTCCTGTTATTATAGTATTAGTGTCGTATTCCTGTTATTATAGTAATAGTGTTATTCCTGTTATTATAGTATTAGTGTAGTATTCCTGTTATTATAGTAATAGTGTAGTATTCCTGTTATTATAGTAATAGTGTAGTATTCCTGTTATTATAGTAATAGTGTTATTCCTGTTATTATAGTAATAGTGTTATTCCTGTTATTATAGTAATAGTATAGTATTCCTGTTATTATAGTAATAGTGTTATTCCTGTTATTATAGTAATAGTGTTATTCCTGTTATTATAGTAAGAGTATAGTATTCCTGTTATTATAGTAATAGTGTAGTATTCCTGTTATTATAGTAATAGTGTAGTATTCCTGTTATTATAGTATTAGTGTCGTATTCCTGTTATTATAGTAATAGTGTTATTCCTGTTATTATAGTATTAGTGTAGTATTCCTGTTATTATAGCAATAGTGTAGTATTCCTGTTATTATAGTAATAATGTAGTATTCCTGTTATTATAGTAATAGTGTTATTCCTGTTATTATAGTAATAGTGTTATTCCTATTATTATAGTAATGATGTAGTATTCCTGTTATATAGTAATGGTGTAGTATTCCTGTTATTATAGTAATAGTGTAGTATTCCTGTTATTATAGTAATAGTGTTATTCCTGTTATTATAGTATTAGTGTAGTATTCCTGTTATCATAGTAATAGTGTAGTATTCCTGTTATTATAGTAATAGTGTAATATTCCTGTTATTATAGTATTAGTGTAGTATTCCTGTTGTTATAGTAATAGTGTAGTATTCCTGTTATTATAGTAATAGTTTCGTATTCCTGTTATTATAGTAATAGTGTAGTATTCCTGTTATTATAGTAATAGTGTTATTCCTGTTATTGTAGTAATAGTGTATTATTCCTGTTATTATAGTAATAGTGTTATTCCTGTTATTATAGTAATAGTGTAATATTCCTGTTATTATAGTAATAGTATAGTATTCCTGTTATTATAGTAATAGTGTTATTCCTGTTATTGTAGTAATAGTGTATTATTCCTGTTATTATAGTAATAGTGTTATTCCTGTTATTATAGTAATAGTGTTATTCCTGTTATTATAGTAATAGTTTCGTATTCCTGTTATTATAGTAATAGTGTAGTATTCCTGTTATTATAGTAATAGTGTTATTCCTGTTATTATAGTAATAGTGTTATTCATGTTATTATAGTAACAGTGTTATTCCTGTTATTATAGTAATAGTTTCGTATCCCTGTTATTATAGTAATAGTTTCGTATTCCTGTTATTATAGTAATAGTTTCGTATTCCTGTTATTATAGTAATAGTGTTATTCCTGTTATTATAGTAATAGTGTAGTATTCCTGTTATTATAGTAATAGTATAGTATTCCTGTTATTATAGTAATAGTGTTATTCCTGTTATTATAGTAATAGTGTTATTCCTGTTATTATAGTAATAGTGTAGTATTCCTGTTATTATAGTAATAGTGTTATTCCTGTTATTATAGTATTAGTGTTATTCCTGTTATTATAGTAATAGTGTAGTATTCCTGTTATTATAGTAATAGTATAGTATTCCTGTTATTATAGTAATAGTGTTATTCCTGTTATTATAGTAATAGTTTCGTATTCCTGTTATTATAGTAATAGTTTCGTATTCCTGTTATTATAGTATTAGTGTAGTATTCCTGTTATTATAGTATTAGTGTAGTATTCCTGTTATTATAGTAATAGTGTAGTATTCCTGTTATTATAGTAATAGTTTCGTATTCCTGTTATTATAGTAATAGTGTAGTATTCCTGTTATTATAGTAATAGTGTAGTATTCCTGTTATTATAGTATTAGTGTAGTATTCCTGTTATTATAGTAATAGTGTAGTATTCCTGTTATTATAGTAATAGTGTAGTATTCCTGTTATTATAGTATTAGTGTAGTATTCCTGTTATTATAGTAATAGTTTCGTATTCCTGTTATTATAGTAATAGTGTAGTATTCCTGTTATTATAGTATTAGTGTAGTATTCCTGTTATTATAGTAATAGTGTAGTATTCCTGTTATTATAGTAATAGTGTAGTATTCCTGTTATTATAGTATTAGTGTAGTATTCCTGAGACTAGAGGGGAAACTTCCCCTCCACTAGCAGCAGGTGGAGGCTGAAGGTGTGACTGTGATTTAATATTATAATTACACACAGTGGACGGCCTATAATGGGAGCTGATGAATCATATTATATTATATATTATATTCACACTGTCAAAAGAAAAAATATGGCATTTAATTAAACTTTTCAAGGATAACTTTTTGCTGCATTGTATGAAATTTATGCAAAGTAATATAAAGATCCCCATGACAGTCATTCATACTGTAACGTATTACAAGACTGAAGTTTATTCAATAATTTAAATAAACACATGTAGAATATTTAACATTATGGAAGATAAAGCTGAGAGATGTTCATACATCTGTCATTGACATACCGATAATGAATATTGATATTAAGAGTTTAATATGTGATGACAGAGGAGACGAGCTCAGAGACACTTCTTAAATCCGGAGGTTTGACGCTGCCATCTACAGGAGGAACATAGAGCAGCATAAACTGCTGAATACTGACTGTATACTAACAGACATGTAATCACTGGGATGAAGGTAACACAGTTTATAGTCTGATTATATAGTATATAAGTCTAATGCAGTGAGGGCCAAAGAGACAATGTACTACGGAGTATTAGGACCACATTGAGGGAAAAAACATCTGAGATTTACACAATAAAGTCACAATATTACGAGAATAAAGTCATAACTTTACGAGAAAAAAGAAAATAACTACTACTATATATATATATATATATATACACACACTAAACTTCTGACTTTATTCTCATAATACTACGACTTTATTTCTTGTAATATTATGACTTTATTTTCTAAATTTCAGATGTGTTTTGTTTCCTCAACGTGGCCCTAATACTCCGTTGTACCGTCGTACCATAGACCTACAACAATGATAAATAAAAATGAAAATGTAAACAAAGAACAGTTATTCATTTCCATGTTTAAAGATCCACACGGAGCCGCTGGAGAGGAGCTGAAGAGACGCTGGAGAGGAGCTGAAGAGACGCTGGAGAGGAGCTGAAGAGACGCTGGAGAGGAGCTGAAGAGATGCAGGAGGAAGAGGAATATTTCCGGTTGACTTCAACTCAGTGGATTACATCAGAGTTCATTATCTGCAATAAACAACTTTATTAGCATATCAGATATACAAATAATCATTTAAAGAGTACCTATTCTGCTCATTTTCAGGTTCATACCCGTATTTGGTGTTTTCTACTAGAACATGTTAAACCGGCTGAGCTGCTGCACCTCGTCTCAGTTTGAGCTCCACAGAAACAATAACGGTCGTCCTTAAACCTCACGTAGCCGGGGAAAACAGTTGAATAATGATAATAATAATAATAATAATAATGTCTTTTGTTGCTATTTGAACAAGCTCTCAAGTCTGATGATGACGTCATCATCATCAGATGCTTTTTGTTTGCATTATGGGAAATGTAGGATCTGGTCCGGGTGTCTCAGCCTCTGCCGTTTCCATTCTGACCATTCTTTTGTTTTAAATGATTCTTGTGAGTCTCCAAACTTTATGAAAGTGTGATGCAGGGTAGCTGGAGTACCTCTTTAATCACATATCATATCAAAATGTGAGCTTTGATGGGCATTGATGTAAAATAAAATGAATCCTTGCTGCAGGGAACACAGAGATGGAAGTTGCACCGGTGGATAATAAATAAGCAGCAGCATCTTTGTTTCTTATTACCAGAGAAATATTGTCCTCATTCTCTGACCCAGTTCTGTAGCTCGGAGTATCGGATCACAACAACATGAAAGGTCGTCTTTATCTCTGGATGAGAGACAAGAAGACAGCGGGGCAGGAGGAAGGTGTAGACCGGAGGACCGGGGGGGTTCAACTAGAGATTAACTTTGAGCCTGACATCAATAACAACTCTAACAACGTTATTTTCAGAAGCCTGAAAGGAAACAACGGTAATAAGAGGTTTGCATTTAGAGATTAATGAGATTTACAGAGTGAAACACAGATATTTAAGGTTCTTAGAGAACAGGTCCGTTTCTCTGCAGCTTCCCTCTACAAACACACCAACACTGTAATAATCCTGCTTTTATCTGATGGTTTCCACTTTATTCAGCAAGGAAATAATGTCTTTGGATTTTATTCTAGTGCTGTTAAAGTTAACGCAATAAAAACTCATCACGCTAATTAGTTTTGTGATTTTTTGGCTCAGTTTTAAAGATACTGGTATCATATGAAATTAGAGAACCTGATGAACCCTTCGGTACCAACCATGAAAAACTGTCATGTCCATGTCCAAAAGGGGTCCTTTGACCTCTGACCTCCAGATATGTGAAAGTAAATGGGTTCTATGGGTACCCACGAGTCTCCCCTGAAAAACGTCAGGAAAAAAAATGAATAAAGGTAAAAAAAAATGTCTGGAAATTGTCCAAAAAATCTCCAAAAAAGTCTAAAAAAATGTCAGAAAAAAAGTCTAAATAATATATTAAAAAAAGTCTGAAAGATATATTTAAAAAGTCTGAAAAATATATTAAAAAAAGTCTGAAAAATATATTAAAAAAAGTCTGAAAGATATATTTAAAAAGTCTGAAAAATATATTAAAAAAAGTCTGAAAAATATATAAAAACGTCTGAAAAATATATTAAAAAAGTCTGAAAAATATATTAAAAAAAGTCTGAAAGATATATTTAAAAAGTCTGAAAAATATATTAAAAAAAGTCTGAAAAATATATAAAAACGTCTGAAAAATATATTAAAAAAGTCTGAAAAATATATTAAAAAAAGTCTGAAAAATATATTTTAAAAAGTCTGAAAAATATATTTTAAAAAGTCTGAAAAAAAGTCTAAAAAAATGTCTGAAAATGTCTGAAAAATATAAAAAAGAAAGTCTGAAAAAAAAATGTTCAAAGGGGACCCTTGACCTCTGACCTCCAGATCAGTGAATGTAAATGGGTTCTATGGGTACCCACGAGTCTCCTCTTTACAGTTCTAATTTGTTGAAACTGTCAGAACCTTCCACACATTCAGAGACAATAGAAGGATTAAAAGTATTCCTGGACTGATTATTGGCTTCAACAGAAACACGTGGAACACGTTTACTACCATGTGATCAAACCTCACAGGATATTTGTATATTTGTATATTTGTCAGTCACCAGAAGTTTAACCTCACTTTAGTGATGACTTAATCTCCATCAGGTCATTATCGTAATCATTTCAGACACACGCCAAACAAAGGCGGCCTGTTATTGTCTCTCTGAGGCCGGCATTGGCGTTGGACAGCGACGGCTCACTGCATCTATTGGATTATGGGAGGGATTTCAAACTAGGATTAGGCCATTGGGCTGCGGACAGCATGGGGGGTGCGTGAGCTTTCTCATCACGGCGAGGGGGGGGGGGTGTTAGGGTGTTTGAGCGGGAGGGCGGTGGTGTGTGAAAGTGTGTTTACGTATCCCAGAGTTCACAGGGTGTGCAGCTCGGCTCCACTCGGCTCCGTCGTCTCTTTGGCCGGGACACTTCCAACATGAACCTGTTCTGCTTCACACTGGTAAGATTATATACACTTCATATATCTACTCTCAGGACTGATGTCCACTTCAGGTCTGTGTGTCCTGAGCAGCTTGTTTTAGAGGAGCTGGTGAGCAGAGGAAACTCAGACTGCTGATGTTACTGTTGTTGATCTGATCTGATCTGATCTGAGACGGTCTCTGGGGAGACGAGACCACCAACAACTGTCCCTCTTTCTGAGCTTCATTAGGCTCCTCAGACGTAGTCCTCCTGTTCTCCGCCTGCACCTTCAACTGTAAATATAATGTCTTTATGTTAGTGTTATAGATCATTATATAACGGTTTAATAATCCTGTTAACAACTTTCTAACTCTGTCTAATCTAATCACAGTCAAAGTCGTGCATACGTACTATTTCTTATGAGTTAAAGTGTTTAAGAAAGGATGAAAATGCATCTGCTTGTAACAAAACTCAATGATGTGATAATTAATTAATATAGCAAGCATGCTGATTGGGTGAGTGAGTGGTGGAATGAAGACTTTCATGTGATTATCACACTGCAATGTGTCACAATGAGAATGGTTTGTTGTTGGAAGTGATGACATTTACAGCTGGAACACGGCTGCACATGTTCAGTTTGATTTTATAGCTGTTAAAGGGACTGTTTGTAAGAATCATAAATGTGTTGTTAACAGCTTCACCTGTGTCCGTTAAGTCAACTAAAGTCAGCGTCCTGTTGCTGGCGCTTGTGCTCGCTCTACATAGACATGAAGGAGCATCACTCAACACAGTGAGGAGACACACGTCAGCTAAAAGCACAATATCACTCTATATTTCAGCTGCTTGGCAGTAATGTTAGCTGACCAGACCAAGGTCTCTCCATGAATCAATGCTGATCCTAGTGTTGGCTTTTCCCGCCTCAGCCTCCCGACCGCGGCCGGAGGGAACGGGGGAGACGCCGGAGTTTTGGTGGGAGACGATAACGTTTCTCTCTGCGGAGCCCCGTCACTTCACAAGACACGGGAAACCTCTGTTGGTCTGGAGGAGCTGCAGCAGTTATTTCTGCACAAACGTCCACTGAACATTCACTAGATATTCTCAGAGCTAAACTAACTCTTCTGCAGTGTGGAGTGAGCAGCATGCACGTGAGAGGTGGAGCGAGAGAGAGAGAGAGATAATAAAGAGTTAATAGCTGTTAATACAGCACCACGGACTCCTGGTCCACTCGGTGCCAGATGATCTGAGGCTTTGCTCTCAGGTAAAGTCCTAAATCTATCAACAGAAACAGTACAACCTGTCATCATCAGCCTCATGGACTCAGAACTGTATTAACAACAGAAGATGTTCTGCTCACCTCAACAAACCACAGACTCATGTCCCTGGTTACGTAACTGATCTAATCACTTACGACTGAGCTTCTTTCCCATCAATCCCACCATCTTCTGTACAGAAACAAACAGTGTCTGATCCCACTGAACATGACATGAGGGACTAATTCACAAAGGATGAGCAGCTGGTATCAGAAGCAGAGTTCTTCATGAGTTTGGGTTGTAGAACGACTGAGAACATGAGTCTGAAATCCCCCAGCAGAACCAACCAACCTCTCAACTCTGGACTCCTCTGGTTCTATAGAAGAGACTACTTCTCTCTTGATTTATTACCTCAGTAAACATCGAAAAACATGCAGTTTATGGTCTCAAGCTCTAGTTTCAAGTCTTCTTCGATACAGCAGATTTCAACGGTTGACAGCAACGATCTGATTAGCTCACAGAGATTTGGTTTAACTGAGAGAGTGATCGGCTGATGGAGCTGTGAGGGTACGTGTCCACAGGGGCATTTTTTTAATCGCGAGGGGACGCGCTGCTTCCCAGCATTGGATGCTTGGTGGGCTGTCACTAGACACAGCACACTCGACAGCTGATTGGCGAGTTAAGTCGGACGCCCGTGATTTGCATAAAGTAGACTAGACCTCAACTTTATGCAAATAAGGAGCAGGCGTCGTGACGCTCCGTTTCTCGAATCTTGCCGCCACGCTACCAGAATGCATTGCTGCACGGCTGCTTACACAGACAATGAATGGGAAGCGTAGAAAGGACGGAGGCTGTGGACCCGTACCATAATGGTACGGGTCCACAGGCCTTATTTGCATAAAGTTGCGGTCTAGTCTACTTTATGCAAATCACGGGCGTCCGACGCGACTCGCCGCCTCTCCAAACTCCAGAGAATCTTTTAAAATAAATGTTGTCGATCTAAAATAAAGACAGATTCATCAACTGCATGGATTATTTCTCGTCTCAGATGTTCTCAGAAACACATTTCAGTGAACTATTTTCATGAAATAAGAGAAGAAAGTTTCCAAACGAGCCTCCATGTTGGTTCCTGTTTGAAAGCTGGGAGCAGCAGCCAACGGCGGGAAAGCGTTCGTCCAATCAGGAGCCGAGTGCTGCTTCCCAGCGTTGGACGCTGGGAAGCGGCGAGTCCCCTCGTGATAAAAAACGCCCCGGTGGACACGAACCATAAGAGAGACAGAATGAAAGTGTTCCTGAATGAACTTCCACTCAGCTTCAGTCCTCCTCTCATTAGACTGAATCAGTGTGTTGATGGCAGACTGCCGACCGGCTCCACCCTCAGACTGACGACATTAAAACCAAAAGTGTGATGAATATCGATTGTTCATGTCTGAGTGGCGATGTGTACATGCAGAATAATTACAGCAGGCCATTAGATCAGAAGATCTAAAGCTTCTCATTGATTTTTATATCGTATAGTCAGACTGATTGATTCCAGACTGTTCCTCCCTGATGAGCCTCAACAGCAGGATACATCGAGTCTGAGAGTTTGAACTGTAGTATTTAAAGTCGGCGGCTGTCACCATGCAGACTGTTTGTGTTCTTCACAGGAGGGCTCCACAGAAAGCATCTATGAACCCCCCTACAGACAAACCCTGAAGGACGTCCTCCCCAGCTACCAGTGCAGCCCGTCTCTTCACAGACGGAAGCCTGAATGGGGCGGCTCAGATCCAGCCATCACCTCTGTGAGTTTATTATTATCTTTTATTCACAAGTGATCATCTCTCTGGTTCCCTCCACTAACAAGGCCTATGGAAAGGAGGCTGGGTCACGGGCGGACATGGGTCTTGGGCTATGGAGTATGACACATGCGCAGTGTAACTGAAGCTGCGGTCGTGCGATGCGATTGGCTCAATTTCGGCGAGTGCAGGCCAGATTTTACTGCCCATGTGTTGTACCCCCCTAGATATGACACGTTGATGACGCGTGACCCCCAGCCACCTTTCCATAGGCCTTGTCCACTAACAGGAAGTGATCATCTGGTAGCTGCTAGCCATGCTGCTGGGCTCAGCTAGTGCAGAGACCTTCACACCTACAACAACACCAGCGTCCAGAGCAGCTGGCTAAATGCTACTTCATTATTCTGATATATTTCTTTTCTTTCTGATAAGACTTTAAGTTGTGTCTGTCTTTGTTCCCTTTAAGGACCGACCACAGAGCACAGCAGAAGTAAAGTGGGATAACAGAAGGTACAGTATGGGACTTTTCTTAGCTCATTTTGCACAGGAGGATTTTATAAGAGAGCAAAAATTTTTAATTTCTGATTAGGAAATTAAAATATTATCATTTGTCATTTCAGGTCATGTGTGCCAACATCACCCTCGGAGAATGAAACGTTAGGTTGGTACAGAATGATCACAGACTGATCTACATTACACGTTGAACCCTTCTGTATACATATATATATATACACACCATGTGACAGCTTGTCACCTGCCCCCCCCCCCCTCCGCCTTGTCTGTTGCAGACAGAGACATTAATTATTCCTGCTGCATGTCATCAGGTGACAACAAGGACTTCTCTCATCAAATGAAAGGTAAAGCAACACAGTACGTCTACCTGAACCACCAGGACACCCCGGTCCACTGCAGAAACACTCGTAGAATATCACAGAATGTATTTTTAATTAGTGTCTGACAGCTGGAGGATCGATGCTAATGACGTGTGTGTGTTATAATATATGAATAAGGAGGAAGTAAAGCATCGTCTGACTTGTGTGGATTGATCCTACAGAGACGTGTAAAGCTTCCCGTCAGAGCAGCGTGTCGACCAGAGATGACCGAGTGAAGGAACTGGACTCTGACAGGACACAGACGGATCTACCAGCTCAGGTAAAAGCACATTACTGTCACTGTAGAGCAGGTTTAACGCCCCCAGCAGAGCCACATTATGATGAATATCCATCCAACTCGGAGCCGGTGCATACAGAGCAACACGCTGGAGACACTTCAGATGAGAAGATCTCATTGTTCACACGTGGACACAATCACTTTAGCACCACAAATGATAATTATAGATGCAAAGCTCTTTTAGTCTTTTGTAATCCTGCACCCACATGTGTGCCAGATGGGCACGTAGATACCTGACATACCTGGATGTGTGCACATGTTGGTACACATGATGGAAAAGTCAGTTTATCTATCATGCTCATCTTCCACCACTCTGCTTATGTAACTGCGGGAAATACAGACATTACAGTATGTCACTACCGGGAAACTAACGAATACATAAACCGCACACAGAAATAATAATAATAATAATAATAATAAAAGGGTCTCTTGGGTTCTAAAAGGAGACTCTGATATAATATAACTCCTCACAGCCGCCCACTAAATCTACCAACAATGATGACAGACCAACACAGAAGGTATCAGACCAAATGAGATGTACGTTGAGACACAAAAGAGAAGTAGACGCTGACTAAAGATGTGCACATTCTAAATCACTAAACCCCACAAAACACCCAACACAACGTAAACCCAGAGAGCCAACTGAAGGTGTTGACCCTCTGCAGACACACAACCAACTGAGCAGCCAACCTGCTGATATAGCCTCCCAGCAGGCTGATTACCAGCAGCTGAGGAGGATCACAGGTGATACCAATGACTCCTGATGAGCAAGGAGAGAGAGAGAAACCTGCAACCCAGATCTAACCTGAACCACTAACCCTCTGACCTGAACACCACACAGATCTAACCTGAACCACTAACCCTCTGACCAGAACACCACACAGATCTAACCTGAACCACTAACCCTCTGACCTGAACACCACACAGATCTAACCTGAACCACTAACCCTCTGACCTGAACACCACACAGATCTAACCTGAACCACTAACCCTCTGACCAGAACACCACACAGATCTAACCTGAACCACTAACCCTCTGACCAGAACACCACACAGATCTAACCTGAACCACTAACCCTCTGACCTGAACACCACACAGATCTAACCTGAACCACTAACCCTCTGACCAGACCACCACACAGATCTAACCTGAACCACTAACCCTCTGACCTGAACACCACACAGATCTAACCTGAACCACTAACCCTCTGACCAGAACACTGAGTAGATTGTATTACAATATACAGCATGTAAAATGGATAAAAAGGCCATATCAGGCCCTTTGACAGTACATAAAAGTACATTTCATGTTGTAAAGTGAAATCGCTCAGTGTGTTTATGTGGTCTGGACGGAGATTACGTCGGGTAAAGAAACCTGAAGCAAACCTGACGGAGGTCGTTTGTATGTCAGCCAAATCAGATCCACGGTTCACTGTGATCTGCTTTATAATCTATAATCTCTCTTTTTATAAAGCCCTTTTATATCTGCCCCGAGTTCTTCAGAACACCTGGATTCTGTCCTGTTTGGTGCTTTTCATGCCAGCAGCTGATAGTTGAGAGAGAGAAGGGACAGGACAGCAGAGAACAGATGATAAGGCCGTGCCAGTGTGATAAGATGACTTTCTGTTGGAGGATGGATTCAGAGGAAGGTTTACATCCGTCATCAGCTCAGTTCTTATGCCTTAACTCAAAGCACCATGTAGCATGTGGGCTGATCTAATAGCAGAAATGGAATATAAGGCTAAGACCAGTTGAGGAAATACCAAGCACCGCCCACCAGCCGGAGCTCAGCCAATAGGAACGCTCTCTCTCTCTCTCTCTCTCTGAAATGACCTGTGATTGGTTAAAGTTTACTGTGTTTTAAAGCCTGACAACAGAGCCATGAGGAGGTGCAGAAGTCTCTCTCAGAACACTTGAATTACAATATGCTGAAAGGTTATTATGGGATGTTTTGCTAATTGATGCCAGAAACATTCTGCCTACAGCAGCTTAAATGCTGAATGTGCATACACTGCTTTGAATGCACATATTGTTCCTTTGTGTCAGGCTGGTGAAACTGCAGCTGACACAACAGAATCACTACACACCACAGGAAGACTGAAGAAGTTACAGAACCTGGTTCAGACTAAGACGGGACATCCGAGTGGAGCCGGAAGAAGGAAGAGGACCTCTGAGAATCACGGTCAGTTCATGTGGATGATGATATTCTTCGACCTTGAATGTGTTCAATCACTGACAGTAACTTCTGCTCATCTCCAGATCATTTGACAGATGTGTTGAGGAACAACAATCCTGTGTTAACCTGCATCGGCCTGGGGAGGAGAGCAGAGAAGAAGCCCTCTAAAGCTGCTGCATCACCACAGCAGCAGGCCTCAGACGTCCACGGAGAGTCAGAAGAGGACAGAGTCTGGAGCCCCCGGCTCGGAAACTATCTGTGGAACCCGTTTGAGTGTCCGCAGCCCTGGACCCCCTTCTACCACACCTGTCACCTACCTCAACACAAGCTGTCGGTGTGTGCCGGCACCCCGTCGTCGCCCCGGACCTCAGAGTGGGATCGCTTTGAGAGTCTGATCCAGGAGCTGGACAGCAGACAGTCTGATCCGTCTCCTCCAGAGATGATCGGCTCCATCACGGATCTGCAGCAGCTCTCTCAGAACACAGTAAGATGTAAACGGTGGTACCTCGGTGTCTTTACCATCAGACAATCAGAGCAACTACATCAACCGGTAGTGTGGTCAGGGCAAGTTTTATCTTTGACTTTATGGCAAATCTGCTTCTTTTCTTTATGGCAGAGAGTTAGACGAGAAGATAGATGCTCAGATCTGTCTGTTAAATACGGAGCTAATAATAAGAGCTCTAAAGTTCAACTAATACCTTATCCCTGACCAAAGGTTTCATATAATTGCAAATAGGAAACAATGCACTACAAATAGTAAATATATCCATGTTTGTAAATCACATGAAGGACCTCTTATCCAACTGCGTAGTGACAGTGAGGCCTCAGTTCACTAACGGTCAGTGTTGGGAATGAGCCAAGAGTCGGTGTAACAGATGTTCTGAGGGCGGCGCTGAACGACCGCTAAACTGAAGCTAATGGCAAACAAGTAGAAGGAATGACTCAGTGGTCTCACACCGGCTCCCCTTAATGGAGGGAAATATAAGAATAAACTGTAGATTATAAAGAGTGAATACTTTATAGTGAACCTCTCCACACATCGTACTGAGATCACATCTGTTTCTTTTTACACAACACAGTCAATAATACAACATCAATGCAACATGATCACTCAAATACAAGCCACAATATTTAGACTCAGGATATAAAAACTCCAGCCGATCTAAGAGCTGTGTGTCCGCCAGGGTTTAACCTCGAATCCTGAACAGAGATAAACACACTGTTTGTGTTGTGGGGTCACACACACACACACACACACACACACACACACACACACACACACACACAGATAATGTGCCCATCTGTCACCACAAACACACATTTTAATCTCTCTTTTACCCAAACAGTTGACCAGATTTGGGAGATTTGAAGCGTGCAGACAGCCGTCGCCTTTAATGAAACCACGGGATGATGCAGGCGCTCCGGTAAGAGATCCGACCTCCTCAATCTGCCTGTTTGTCCGTCTAGGAATTTTAACATCCTCCACGACACAACACCACATCTGGTTTTTAGACAGAAAATGTCCACCATGTTCGTTGTGGGTGAGCCGTCTGTTCACAGGGTGCTTTGTTTCTAAAGAAGGAGCAGAGTAGAGATCCATCCAACCAGAGGAGGAAGACGGAGACGGAGACCTCACCACATCGTGACAGGAAGCACGTCGAGGCCTCACCTGAGAAAACGCTGACAGCCATCACTGTATGTCATGCACTCTACAAAGCTTATGTTAACACAGACAGTTAGAGGTTCATGGCACCCTGCGTTCACACCTAATGAAAGAACATCTGTTACCGAGCAGACAGCTGTCAGCCTCACACCTGCTCCGCCAGACTGCAAACTATCAATCAAACTATCGTTTGTTAATCTACAGATGGACCTTTACACCAGACAGGGTGTTAAAATCAGCACCAAAAGTCCAGCGGAGACGGACAGATACTACATACATACATGGGGATGTCACCTTATCTGGTTGACCCGGCTTAAAAAGGACTAACATGCGTTAACACAACAATATGAATACTGACATAGAGGCAGGCAGGGACAGTTCAGGGGTTTATTACCAAAAGAAAAGACACACATAAAGGTTGTCAAAGTTAACACAATAATAACATGTTAATGCTAATTTGTTTTAACGCCACTAATATCTTTAACGCATTAACGCAACTTGTGATTTTTAGTTATCATATGAAACTAGAAAACCTGATGAATCCATCGGTACCAAACATGTCATACTAGCTTGTTAAATAACGCTCTAAACTGTTCAAAGGGGTCCCTTGACCTCTGACCTCCAGATCAGTGAATGTAAATGGGTTCTATGGGTACCCACGAGTCTCCCCTTTACAGACATGCCCACTTTATGATAATCACATGCAGTTTGGGGCAAGTCATAGTCAAGTCAGCACACTGACACACTGACAGCTGTTGTTGCCTGTTGGGCTGCAGTTTGACATTTTATGATTGGAGCATATTGTTTTATGCTAAATGCAGTACCTGTGAGGGTTTCTGATCAATATCTGTCATTGATTTGTGTTGTTCATTGATTTACAATAATAAATATAAACATATTTACCAACTCCCATGTTGATAAGAGTATTAAATACTTGACAAATCTCCCTTTAAGGTTCATTTTGAAGAGGTAAAAATGTGTAATTAATCACAATTGACTATGGACAATCATGCGATTAATTGCAATTAAATATTTTAATGGACTGACAGCCCTATAGTTCAATTATTGTTACACAATTGTGAATATTCAAAATGTTATGAAAGATTTCTTAAATTCGTGGCTTGACTACTCAAAAAGTTATTAAAGATATCATAAATAAATAATGATATCTTTAATGTGATTCCCCTCAAGCTCTTATGATAAAACTGTTTCTATAATATGATAATAGCTCACTGCAGGTTCACTATGTTATATATATGTTATATATGTTATATATATATATATATATATATATATATATATACAGTATATGATCAGTGTGGCTGGTTAAGTTGTCCTAGTGAGTGTTGAGGCTATTTGTTTTAGAAACATGCAGGTAGTACGTACAGTATGCAGTCTAGTCAAACCAACTATTCCCAGACATCTCTCGCTTTAGAAGAGTCTCTTTTTCCAAGATCCCGGACGAGCCCCCAAATGTTACGACCCCACTTAAGGCGAGGGGAGGGGGAGTAACGATGAAAAGTAAAACTGGGTGGAAAAGAGGAAATGAGGAAAACGGAGGTTGATGAAACAGCAAAAAAAATGTTTATTTAACTAAACAGCTGCACAACTTAAAGTACTTAACTAAAAACAAGCTTACTGACAACATAAGAAGGCTAGATAAGTAGAAGAACACCTCCTCTTGTGAGGAGCGAGGAACGGCGTAAATCGGTCAACACCCGCACAACCCTGGACTGCCGAACTGGCACACTGGCCCTGCTGTCTGGCAGGATCACCTCAAATATACACAAAATGGTTTCATGGCCGTAACACCGACTATTTCAGAACCCAATCAAATCAGATCTTAGATTTTGTAAGCTGCATACCTGTGCAGTTTACGTGCAGCCTATACACAATTTTACACTCAGAAACTGCAGACAGATATATCGTCCACGGTGTTACGGTAGCTGGGGGATTATGCTCGCCACACACCTCCTGCAGGTCTCGGCTATAAAAAGCGAGGCAACTCTTGCAGGATTAAGTGTTTTAGCTTGCCGAAGGAGCTGCGTGTCCCGGCATAAACCGGGATATTGAGCTGCTCCGTCACATGAAGAATCAAACATGGCAGCTCTGGGCTCTGACTCAGCTGTCTGGTTGGTTAGCTTTCTCCTTTGTAGTGGAAGATAACGGACGACAGAGAACCAAACGCATACAGTATATAAGGCAGAATGTGACTTGTGGTGTTTTTACTGTGCAGAGTGGAAACACACAGAGAGATGAAGCAGAGAAGAGGAGGGTTGGTGGAGGAAGATCGTTTAGTAAAGGACGCAGGCGGTCCAGGAACTCTCTGGAAAGCCTCTACAGCCTCACCAGTGGACAAAGCTCCTCCAGTAAGCACCTCCAGGCTCAGAGCCAAGCGTTGTCTTCACACCACAACCTGATGAATGATGTAACCTCTGCTTGTACACGTCCTGTTACTCCCCATTTAGATGCACTGATTTGTAGAGCTACAATAAGGAATCCTCCACTCAGAGTTATTCCTGACTTGTGGAGGAGTCCTGTAGGATTGAACGCAGTAATTAGCTTGTCCATTACT
Organism: Sebastes umbrosus; assembly: GCF_015220745.1. NCBI lineage: Eukaryota > Metazoa > Chordata > Actinopteri > Perciformes > Sebastidae > Sebastes > Sebastes umbrosus. Next base: position 30,217,709 of record NC_051285.1, read on the forward strand.
GAGCCCTCCTGTTTGTGTGCTGTCCCCCAGGTGGAGTCACCAGCGGGTCGGGCTGCTCCAGTAACAGAGACAGTCTGAGGCTGGAGGACGATCTGTCGTACACAAGACAGCTCTGTGGTCGAGCTAAAGTCCATACGGACTTTGTGCCAAGTCCATATGACACCGAATCCCTCAAACTCAAGGTAAACAAGTCTGGAAGGTCTGACTGTGGACTGTATTACTATATATACTGTATTATATACTGTATTACTATATATACTGTATTATGTACTGTATTTGTGACACCTTCATGCCAGTGTCTTTAGGATCAGTCGTGCTAGCTGCTTGGCTCTTGTTGGTCTGTCTGGTTGGTTCCACCACTTTGGTCCAGACTTAAATAGACTTAACAACCATTTGGTAGATTACTATGAGACTTTGTTCAGGTCCCCATGAATCCTACCGACCTCAGTGACTTTTCCTCTGGCGCCACCATGAGATTGACATTTTACTGGCAATTAAAAAAATCCTTTGTATTGTGCTGTCAATGCCAGTAATGGGGGGAGGGGGGGGAGGGGACAAAATCCACAGGCCTCATTCTATGTGAAACTATATTTAAATATGTATGTGAAGCTCATAGGAGGACGGAGCAGTCTGAGTCAAATCAAGTGGATGTCTTCCAAAGTAAAAGCCATAAAGTTGCCTCATGTGTTGGTGTTTCCTTCCAACAAAGAGAAAACGGCGATGGAGGCCGATTGTCGTGTCGCTTCGCGTTGCTGTTGTCCTGGCCAACAAGTTGCATTTGAACACACCGCAGAGATGACAGCCGACGGCCGACTACCACGTACGTTCTGCGGCTGCGTGAGAGGAAATAACTCTGCACCCCAGCAGGCGGCGGAAGTCTGGATTCATCATTCTAACGGGGAAACAGGAAGACCGAGGACGGCGGATATACAAGCCGTGGTTATGATACGTACATGAAACAAAGCGGCGTCTGGCGGCCGTTATCACACCGCTCTCACTCACCACTTAGCTTCATTGAAATTGTTCATGTCGCTGTGAAAATATCTGGAACGATCAGATGAGATGAAGATGAACAATGAGGAAGAGTCTTCTCTGTGTGTCCTCTCCACTTTTTCTTGCTATCCTCACTTTCGTTTCTCTTCTCATGCACCGATACACTGAAGCTGAACAGCCAATCAGAGTGATTTCTCTCACTGACGAGCTCCGCCGCCGCAGAGTCAACGCGCTGAATTGGCCGAAAAACCTGCGACACGGGCAGACTAGAGCCGACGGTGAGAGACACACCGCAAAAAATAGACCGGCATACGCTCACCGACGGCCCCAAACTGTCCGTCTGCCGAACGACGTCTCTGTGTTTCAGGATCTTTAAATACTAAAAAGACTAACTTTGGAAGATACCTGCTTAATTCTTCTCATTAGCAGCTGAATGCTCATATTAGCTTCAGATACACTTTTGAATCTGTTTTTGCATCATATGAGGACTGTGGATTTGGTCCCCCATCACTTACAGTGGACAGGACGAATGATTAACACACTTGAGTGAGTGCAGATGGAAAATAGATCAATCTGGTACAAAGCATCTCTCCTCTGTCCCCCCAGTCAAATAAATGTAATATAACTAAAGTAAACTTTCCTTCAGGTGGGAGATGTGATCGACATAATCGCCAAGCCCTCCATGGGAATCTGGACCGGCATGCTGAACGGCAGGATGGGAAATTTCAAGTTCATTTATGTGGATGTGCTAACGGAGGAGACACAAAGCCACAGAGTGACACTCAAATCAACCGTCCAGGAAGTGTTGAAGCGCCTCAGTATGGAGGTAATAAGACATCAACAACCATCTTCCATATATCTATCTATCTATATATATCTATATATCTATATATCCATAGATATATATGAGAGGGTGTCCTCCCCTCTCTGAATGGTGCTTTATTTCCTCTTGCTTCTCCAGGAGCATTTGTCTTCTCTCCAGCTGAACGGTTACCAAACAGTAGAGGACTTGATGAGGCTGAGGGAGCATCACCTGACGGAGCTGAATGTGACTGATCCGGAGCACCGGCATCGTCTGCTCGCCGCTGTCCGCTCCCTGCAGCGACTGCACAGTGAGTAACGGGAAACACAAGAAAAGATCATCCAAGGACAGATGCACAATTTAAAGGGACTGTTTGTAACTTCTTCCAGGTATAAATCATTGCAGGTTGGTGTCTCATGGTCTCTCGTGTGTCTCCGCTGTTCAGACTCAGACTCCAACACAAACTCCAGTGAAGCACCAAAACCTCTTGGTTGTATCTAGTGAAGCTGTTAAACAGTGTTGGCCGCGGTCGGAGGACGCGGGGGAGACCGTAGCTTTGGTCTCCAGGACCGGAGTCTCTGCTCCTCTGCTCCTCTGCTCCTCTGCCTGCCTTCACTCACACACCACGCTCCTTCTCTCTCTCTCTCTCCACCTCTCACGTGCATGCTGCTCACTCCACACTGCAGAAGAGTTAGTTTAGCTCTGAGAATATCTAGTGAATGTTCAGTGGACGTTTGTGCAGAAATAACTGCTGCAGCTCCTCCAGACCAACAGAGGTTTCCCGTGTCTTGTGAAGTGACGGGGCTCCGCAGAGAGAAACGTTATCGTCTCCGACCAAAACTCCGGCGTCTCCCCTGCTCCCAGCTGACGTGTGTCTCCTCACTGTGTTGAGCGATGCTCCTTCATGTCTATGTAGAGCGAGCACAAGCGCCAGCAACAGGACGCTGACTTTAGTTGACTTAACGGACACAGGTGAAGCTGTTAACAACACATTTCTGATTCTTACAAACAGTCCCTTTAATGAAACATGATAAAACCGGAGAAACTATTGGCAGAGACGTTCCGATAGAGAAAGGGACAGTATAGAAGACTGGGAGGGTATCTGTGCCACAGCTAAAGAAGGTTAGGATAACAGGATAACCCCACAGAGTGTTACTGAGAATAGAGCAGGACGCACCAGGACAGACTTAATGCACAGGAATAATAGCTGTTAAGGATTACTTGCTGCTCATCTATTCAGCTGTGGGACAGCACGTCCAACCAACCCGTCTCCTCTGCTTCACAGCTGAGAGTCAGTCGGAGAACGAGGCCAATCGGGAGGCCGAGAACACGAAGGCAGATATGAACAACTGCCCGAGAGACTCCGGCTGCCACATGCCATCTGACAGCCCCGACAGCTGCCCAGAGGACCCGGACCTTCCCTTCATCTCCGAGTACCCTCGACCAGCTGAGACGGCAGCTTCCTGAGGAGAACCCAGTCTCCTGTATTCCTCATGCTGCTGCTGAGATGACGAGGGAATGAAAACAGCATCATTATGTACATTAACACGTCCATGCTGAGCCTTTACCCACGGTCACTCTCAACTCCATCCCTGTGTGTGTGTCAACATGTTCACTTGTTTCCTGAAATAAAAGATTTTATGAATCAGTTTTCTTTTACTGAAGCCGATACCAGAGAATCATTATGAGATACACTACAGTTAAACGGGTTGTTCAGGCGTTTCTCAGTGTGGTTCTATGAGGTTCTGATCCATAGTCAGTGTATTACTACAGTAGATGGAGGTTAAAGGGATATATATATATATATATATATATATATATATACCTGTATTTAAACCTGCTTTATAATGTAAAAGACATGAAAATCTCACTTTTTACAATATGGGACCTTTAAGACCCCCCCCTTAAGAGCATTAAAATGAATAATCAGATCTCAGTATGGACGCTGGAGACACGTGTAAATGTAATCAGGTTAAATCATATCTAACAACAATCTGGATATGAGACATGTCTTCATGTAAAAAAGGTGTTCAGGAGGTCTTAGATTTAATTTGTTTCAAATCTTCCACAAAAACAAACGTCACATATTCAAAGAGAGAAGATCACTTTTATTGAACAGTCAACACGTCTGCGGCTAAAGGCTGTAACTTCATACTGGTCCCTCTATTACTAAACTAAAAGACAAACACAATGTTCTACGCTCTTCTACCAGTCCAGTCATTTAACAGAAAGGCAGCCATGTGAACGTTGGAATAGCTAATATGACTATATATAGTAAATCAGTCATGGCATGACAGAAGAGAGGCAGAAAAAGATATGATAATAAATGAAAATATACAGTTGATGTGTTCAAACCACTGAAAAAAAGAATAAAAACAACTCATATTTACATCAGTTTATAATACAGAACACTACACAGCTCATTCCCTGTTATATATTACAATCATATAAATATATTACAGACTGTATTAGCTTTATTATTCATTAATCATAGCTTTATTTATTCATTATAACTGTTGAGACTGAATTTTATTCTCCTGGTAGTCAAATGGATTTTTGGCCCAATCACCAGATGTATCTGGTGATAATGTTGAATGAGTGGACGTTGTGTTTCTGTGTTAAAATGTGATGTGATGTTGTTTTAAAATTAGAATTCAAACAAATGTTTTGATAAATTTCCAGTTTATCTTGGTCAGGGTTAGGGTTAGGGTCAGGGTCAGGGTCAGGGTTAACCCTAACGGGTCAGGGTCAGGGCTAGGGTCAGGAGGGTAAAAGGTCAGGGTCAGGGTCAGGGCTAGGGTCAGGAGGGTAATGGGTCAGGGCTACGGTCAGGAGGGTAACGGGTCAGGGCTAGGGTCAGGAGGGTAAAAGGTCAGGGTCAGGGTCAGGGCTAGGGTCAGGAGGGTAATGGGTTAGGGTCAGGGTCAGGGTTAGGGTCAGGGTTAGAAGGGTAACGGGTTAGGGTCAAGAGGGCTAGGGTTAGGGTCAGGGTTAGGAGGGTAACGGGTTAGGGTTAGGGTCGGGGCTAGGGTCAGGGTCAGGGTCAGGGTTAGGGTTAACCCTAACGGGTCAGGGTCAGGGCTAGGGTTAGGAGGGTAACAGGTTAGGGTTAGGGTTAGGGTCAGGGTTAGGGTTAGGGTGAGGGCTAGGGTCAGGAGGGTAACGGGTTGGGTCAGGGTCAGGGTTAGGGTTAGGGTCAGGGTTAGGGTCAGGGTCAGGGTTAGGGTGAGGGCTAGGGTCAGGAGGGTAACGGGTTGGGTCAGGGTCAGGGTTAGGGTCAGGGTCAGGGTTAGGGTCAGGGTCAGGGTCAGGGCTAGGGTCAGGAGGGTAACGGGTTGGGTCAGGGTCAGGGTTAGGGTTAGGGTTAGGGTCAGGGTCAGGGTTAGGGTGAGGGCTAGGGTCAGGAGGGTAACGGGTTGGGTCAGGGTCAGGGTTAGGGTCAGGGTCAGGGTTAGGGTCAGGGTCAGGGTCAGGGCTAGGGTCAGGAGGGTAACGGGTTAGGGTCAGGGTTAGGGTTAACCCTAACGGGTCAGGGTCAGGGCTAGGGTTAGGAGGGTAACGGGTTAGGGTCAGGGTCAGGGTCAGGGTCAGGGTCAGGAGGGTAACGGGTTAGGGTCAGGGTTAGGGTTAACCCTAACGGGTCAGGGTCAGGGCTAGGGTTAGGAGGGTAACGGGTTAGGGTCAGGGTCAGGGTCAGGGTCAGGAGGGTAACGGGTCAGGAGAAAATAGCATCCGACAATCCGAGACCAGTGATGACGACATGGACTCAAACCAGCCGTGTTTTCTCCCACTGAAGGTTTTTTTTCTTCACTTTTGCACAGAAATTTACACTGAAAGTGAGAAAAAGACTCTTTACAGACACGTTAAAGGTAAATGGTGAACTACTTTTGAGGAATGTGACTAAGACTGGCAGTCTTATGGAAAAAAAATATACAAAATTATATTACATACGTACAAATATTACATATAACTTGCACAGAAGCAAGTGAAAAATGTGTTTATTTAAAAAAAACGGATGAATCAATACAGGCCAAATAGTTTAGAGATGAAGACGTGGTACCCAGGCTGGGAGAACTTCTGGTTTACTGGTAGATCAGTGACGTCCAGCCAGTGAAGCTCTGAAGTCAAACAGACGTTTATCTGGGGTTATTCAGTGTGTTGTGTTCAGTGACTGAGGCTTCCATGAGAGTAGGTGGCGTAACCGTTCTCAGGAAACAGAGAGAGCTCCTCTGAACTGCCGAGCCCGTTGTTGAGTTCTGAAACAGACAGAAACATGATTATACATGTTGGTTTAGCTAACCCCTAACCCTTATTGGGATCGCATTAACTGAGCACGACGCGGCGGGGACACTTTGTCCACGGCCCCGGGAAGCACCTTCGCCCCGAGCCTTTCCAAGCCGACCTAGAGCCGGTGGCGGCGCACCGCCTCGTATGCGGGACTCCCTTGCCTGCCGTGTGTCGCTCACACCCTCCAGCTGGCTGTTAACGAGGGTCTTTAGGCACAGAGAAGTACTCGTATCGGTACTCGGTATCGGAGAGTACCCAGATGTAAGTACTTGTACTCGGTCTCGGTGGTATTCATCCCTAGTTGCATTTACAGCCAGCATATTAAATATTACTCACCTGTACTCGACCTATAAGACAAAGCTCTCTCTGGTGGGCTCTCAGCTGGCTTCAGACCAGTTCCCTCTCATCAACCTGCCGTTTTACCTGAGAGGACTTCACTTCCTGTACTCGTATCGGTACTCAGTATCGGAGAGTACCCAAATGTAAGTACTTGTATCGGTGCATCCCTACTATGTGCTATAATAACGGCTAAATGTGTGTGTGCCGAACTGCAGGAAGGAGCTGATTTGTGAGTTAAGAAGCTCAAAGTCTCAGACTGAGTGGCTGATTTGTATCTGTGTTCGTTGTGTCCAGTTACAACCGGAAACATTTATTTTTCCAGGTGTGAATGTAGTCACCTGAGAATATGAGCCTCTCCTTCATGATGTTGACGTCCCGACTGGCCCGACGCGTCACGGCGCTCAGCATGATCTGTTCAGGGTTATAGGTCTGCATCCCGCTCATCCTCCACCTGTCACAGCACACACACACACACACACACACAAACACACATACAGACCATTAGCATCACATTGGAGGCAACGCGTCCATGAAATCATACAACTCAGTGATTACGGTGACAGACTGAACCTCTAAGATACGGACACACACAATGAATAACACATTGATAAACAGGAGGTGAAGTAGAGGGAGAGAAAGGAAAGAGTCAGCCTCGAGGTGGAGGACAGACCAGGAGGACAGAAACAAAGGCCACGGCAGTCGCAGCAGTTACCTGATCATATGATAGCTGACAGATGCCGGGCGGGGGGGGCGGCGGCGGAGGAGGAAGGTTGCATGCAGATCAGGCAGAGCACAGGACAAAGTACAAATGTCAAAGAGAGAAAGAGAGAAAGAAAGAGAGGACAGAGAGGACAAAAAGAGGTTATAGCTCGGAGGAGAAACATGGAAACAGCCAGAGGACAAAAGACAAAGACTAGATAAGAAAGACAGAAGCTCAGCTCAGGTCCAGTTAGACTCAGTTCAGTGGATGCTGTTAACACTGTGCAGTCACAGGAAGACATTCAGCACCTCGACACAGCAGATATGTGCTGCTGCCGCCAACAGTTAGATCATATCTGATAAAAGACTTATACTTTATAATAAACAATAAGACCTCTTGGTTCTTAAAGGGTCAGTTCCCCCCAAAAATAACAAAACTAAAATATTTATCCAGGTTTGGAGATACTAGAGCTGATAATAACACGTTAACGCAAATTTGTTTTAACGCCACTAATTTCTTTAACGTATTAACGCAATGTGCGATTCTTAGGCTGTAACGAGCTCAGTTGTAAAGCTAGAGTGAAGATACTGGTATCATATGAAACTAGAGAACCTGATGGATCCATCGGTACCAACCAGGTCAGACTAGCTGGTCATGAAGGAGGTTAAATAACGCTACAAACTAACACTAAATGTTGGCGAGGAAAAACTGTCATGTCCATGTTCAAAGGGGTCCCTTGACCTCTGACCTCCAGATCAGTGAATGAGTTCTATGGGTACCCATGAGTCTCCCCTTTACAGACATGCCCCCTTTATGGTGAATGTTGACATGTAGTGTAAAGAGCTTTGAGTGGTCAGAAGACTAGAAAGGAGCTCTACTGTATATTGATACAGGTCCATTCACCAGGTACTGTACGTTCTTTAACCAAACGCAGTGATGCATGAAAATAAATATGATCAGTGCTCTATAAATGTTTTTTTATGACAGGTGCTTGAAGGGTGTTTGCTGTGTGTATCTACATACGTCCATCCGTGACTTTCAACATGATCACAGTCCTCCAGACTGAACTTACTTCTGAAAACAGAAGATCCCGATGACCACGGCGAGGGTGACCAGGTCTGAAGTGATCCAGATGAAGTTGTAAGCGTTCTGACTCTGCAAGAGAAGAAAACAAAAGAGGAGTAGTTTCCAGTCAACGCCACCGGAGGTCACCGTCAACATGCACGTCTCCTGAAGCCGACACCAGGACCTGACTAGACAGCTGGGTCGTGTTCCAATAGTCCTTTTCTCTCAGGGAGGTTCCTAACGGAGTGAAATGACCCTCTCAGTATCTCAGTAGCAGCCATGATGAGAGCTGTTAGAGTCCTCTAAATGCTGAGGAAAGGAGCTTCAATGCTTCCTTTATTATCTCCTTTAGCAGAGGACACACTGGACCATCCTTTACCAAAGGAAAGGAGAAAATAACATCCCACAATGCCTTGCAGCCGCAGCATTTAAAGCAACGGACCGTTTGGCCATTCATGATAACAAACGATATGCTGATCTTGCTTATTATTTTTATACACTAATTGGGATTCATGTTTAATATGAGTGGACGGTGACAACCATTTAGTTTCACTTTATTTGTAATTAATGATTTATTTGGAAAATGTAACAAATACCTCAGTAAAAAACAAAACAAGAATAATTAATAAAATCAACATTAAACAATCAATTAACAAATAATCAACATAAATAAATATTACATGTCTGTATATGGTCCTACACCTTCTCCATAACTTCAACAATTAACTCAATATTGATCATATATTCCTGTTTATTGGTAATAAAGTGATGTTTTTCACCGGTTGTCCTCGTTAGGTCAGATGATCTTTATAATCTGTTGATAGAGTGTTCCAGCAGCAGGAGGACCTGTGGTAGCTCTCTTTAACACACCGCGGCTGAAGCAGTCTGTCACTGAAGGACCTATTTAAGAACGCACGGGGGGAGCGACGCCTTTTGTAGTCCATCTTCAGAACATTGTAGTTTCACCACGGCAGACTGACGTCACTAACATCCACCGCCGTCGCATCGTAATGACGGAGCTTCTAGTGAAAGAGCAGTCAGGTTCTCTGAACACCGCGGTTGTCTTCTCCTGAGTCCTTCTGAATTCTCCTTCTCATCTTTCCTCGACCTCATGACGTTCTCCATCGAGGATCAAGGAGAAGTGGTTAGGAAAAGACGTTAGGACGTCATTTTTTGACTCTTCGAACACAACCCAGGCCCTGACTAGACAGCTGCTCTGTCTTCAGATCTGTGTCCTTGTCTCAGACTCGTTCCCAGAGTCCTGTTGTTCTCTAACACCACGCTGAGCTAAAGTCTGCCGCTGAGCTCCCTCATATTTCTCTACGTAGTCTCGCTGGGCCCTCGTCAGTCTCTGTCCTCTCGTCTCGCTGTGTGACCTTGTCTGTCTGTGTGTGTGTGTGTGTGTGTGTGTGTGTGTGTCAGATGAGAGCTGTTTACCATGAGCCAGATGGGGTAAGGCACCTTTCGGAGGACTTGGGGGGCATCAGAGGACACAGAAGGCACCCCGCTACACCACAGAAGGGAGTAGAGCCAGGGCTCATTCACCGCGTAGACGGTCACACTCACGTTACTGGCCAGATACTCCCTGAGGAGGAAACACACACATGTCAGCACCCCCCCTTTCACTCCTCAGCTCCTTCTACTCGCAGCACAGGAAATACTGTCACTTTAAACGTTGTCTGTATCAGACTGTCTAGGCGTATGATTCTCGCTTCAGGTGCGAGAGGTCCCAGGTTCATATCCCGGACGAGCCCCCAAAAGTAAGTAGTGAATCACGTAACCCTGAAGCCCAGGATTTTGTTGAAAATGACATTCAATTGCGTCTCCTACGTTAACTGCTGGATTTGACTGGAATGTCATTCAACAAATTGTCGTTTCTATCAGTTATCGTGAGCATGTGTTAATATAACTCTGGCAACCTAAAGCCCGTGGGCTGGGCATTTGGGTGTTAATAAAACCTACAATCTCGTTTTACTGTTAGTACTTTTTTTGGACATTTTTTGGACATTTTCAGATTTTTTTTCTAACATTTTTCAGACTTCTTTTGGATATTTGCGTGCTCTTACTGTATGTCTTTGTGGCTGGCCTTGCTGTAGCGGAGGGTCAGGCTAGTTATCCCCCTCTGCCGTATCTCCTCCACCGACAGCTTCTCGTTAGCGGTCTGCTGAAGCCCTCTCACCCTCCCCCTGTCCGTGTCGGGGGTCCACGTCACCTGACACAAACACATATGACATGCACAGACACCGGTCAGACAGAATGCTGGGTGTGCTTCATATATATATTACACTTTTATGGTAAAAAGGTGCTTGTTGTAGGACTTTTTTGCATCCATTTGCAGCTTTAACAACAGTTCCTTCTATAGCTGTCCTGTAAATGTCCCACAGTATTCTCCATAGTAACACTCACTATATCAGCTGTTTATGTACTCATGATTTACTGGGATTACAGTACTACAAGAGGCACCTTTTTAAGTAATCAAAGGATTATGATGAGGGGACCTACAGTCCTCACCCTCTTCTGGGAGATCCCTGCTTTCTGCACCGCCCACAGCGTGTCCATGAACCAGCTCCGGTAGCGCGGGTGCTCCGCAGGAGGCTTGCGGATGTTGAGCAGCGCCGAGCTGTTGGTTCTGGCCGCCAGACGCAGCATCTCCACCAGACTGCAAACCGTCTGGTTGCCTATTCTGCTCCGATCCCTCGCCGTCAGGGTCTCTACCGTCCAGTAGGGGTCACTCTGGCAACAGAGAGGCGGACACTGAGATGTCACATACAGTACGTTCCGTATAGAATAGCATAGAAATTAAGTATGCAGACATTTACAGTCGGGATCTTATATTTCCGATTATTCCGACACCACATGAATGCAGCACAAATGCCAAATAATATAATTCATTCATTCATCGTCCTGCACTCTTACTGACTACACTACATACTTATTACATAATTCCTCCAGAACTGCCTTCATATTCCTGAAGGACTGTTGTTGTGGTAACAGGATGTGGTGAATATGAATGTGTTTTATAGCTGTGAGGGAATCAGTGGACGTCAGTACCTCCAGAAACCACTGGCCTGCGTTCAGAGAGCGGATCTCTGTCCAGTTGAAGAAAGAGGCGTCCTCATACTGTCTGCCTGGGAAGACCTTCGAGACGTCCGTGGTTCGTCTCAACGTGTGGTCTCGCATCAGGAAGGGAACGCCGTCCACACTGGAAGAGACAGAACGGTCAGCAAACGTTGCACTTTACAACTTCTATTATGATTTAGTATATACTTCATATAAACATCCTGCTGTGAGATCTACATGTGGAACGTCAGATTAAATCTAACTAACCTGGGATTAAAAACGTTCTTAGTGATGGTTAATAACCTGATAGAGACGTCTGCCTCCAGGGAGCTGGCTCCATGCTGCAGGGCTCTGTTAAAGGACACCATGGTGTTCTCTGGGGCCAGCTGGAGCAGAGAGAAGAGACTACTGTCAGTCACTGTGTGGACACATCATGAGGAACTGGATCAGACTCAGTGAGGTCTGACGAAGCACCGACTCACCATCGGAGCTCCCCGTCGACCGATGATGTCCGGTCGCGGTCCGAGGCTGTTGCGGTCCATGATACAGGGGCAGGTGAATGTGAGTGGTGCCAAACAGACGGCCAGGACGATGACGACGTAGACCAGCAACACCGCCACCTGGAAGTCTGAGAGGGAGGAGTAAGGGAGAACCTTGTAATGGTGAGAGCTTTATTCATGATCCAATCATTAAAATGATCTCTCAGTCAACTCTTACTGGAATTCTGTCTGCGAACCACGTATCCAGCTACCAACCAGCTGATAGCGGTGACTGTCGCCAGGGCTCCGATGTGCAGGAAAGGTGCCGTGGACTGGCAACAAAACACAGATATAGAACGCTGGTGTTAACTGCAGGGAGGGATACTGTATGTATATGAGAACTGAACAGTTAAACATAACAGCATGTCCTTCTGATTGTAGACCGACCTGCAGCGATACCAACAGGATGTCCCACTCATCTCCCCAAATGTCATCAACGGAGATGACGCCAGAGATAGTGGTGAGCAACGTAGCCAACACGCCGATCTGGAGAGACGAGACGGAGACAATGATGAAGTCAGATTTGATTAAAAAATGTGCGAGCAGCAAACTCCAAGACAAGAAATGTAAAAATCTGTAAATCCAGCACCTTGTGAACCCAGTAGAGGTTCAGCTGCTGGCCCAGGGAGATATGGAAAAGGGCTAAAATCTGAAAAAGAAAACCAGATTCAGTCGGTTGTATTGTAACTGAGCAAAAAGCAAGTCTGCTAACATCTAGGAGTTTGAAAAAGACTGTTACCATCAAGAATGTGATGTAGCTGAATCCCACGGTGGTGGATGCCAGGATGGGGATCGTCTCGTCCCTCCATTCTCCGGAGCGGTTGTAGACCGACCTGCAGGGTGGACGATGAGGGTGGACGGGTCAGTGCTGATGGTTAAACTCATTGTTGTTAACTCTGCCTGGAAAGCACTACAGTATACAATGACATTATCTCTAACATCACGGTGACGTCATGATGACTACACTGACATGCACACAGTCTACGGGGGAGTCATCGTGGGATAACGGACTCACCAGTTGAAGTCGTTGAAATCATTCTGAGCCACCAACCAGAAGTAAGCCCAGAAGAGGAGCAGGAGGAAAGAACTGCACAAGATGAAGAACCATGCACACTCCCACTGTGAAGGAGAGCACATATATACATATAAGAATCTATACATATCTATATAAGAATATGAAAAGTTTGATCTGTGCGCCAGCAACAAACAGCCAACAGACAAAGTTAGGGCGTTTTCACACCTGTAGATCGTTTGCTCTGGTCTGAATCAGGGTCTGAATTGTTACCATGTTGCCTCGAGTTTGGTTTGTGTTCACACGGCAGCGTTTACAAGCGGACCAAAAGTTTGGTGCGCAAAGAAGCTGCTCTCTGATTGGTCAGTAAACAAAGAGCAGACTTCCAGAACGCAACAATGGAGGGACGACTACTCGGCTTGATCTCGGCCCTGGTCATCTTTTCTTTTACCTCGTAGCAATTTTTCACTCAAGACAACGATTCAGTTTGAAAATGAGGCGACTGGAAAACAATGTATTGATCCTCTGGAGTCACCGAAGGCGCATATAAAGACGTAGGGAGGACGGAGTAGGCGTGCATTAACCCTCCAAAACTGGGACGTTCTCATCCGCCGGAAATATTTCCTTAGATCCATCAGGTATGCCCGTGGTCTTCAACACAGCCTGACGTTACACCTGTTTAGTACTGATGTGAATAGCGAGGGCGAGCGTCAGCTCTTCAGTAGTAATGTTGTCTGCTCTCTGGTGTTGACGTGCACAGCGCAGCTCGCTACCGGAGCTGGTTTCATACAAAAAGGCACAATGCTTTCTCCAGTTGGGCCGTATTGGGGTCGGATCATGTTCTCACCTCAAACGAACCGTACCGCAGTTCGTCTGGAAGCGAACCGAGACCACCCCTTCAAGGAGGTTTCGGTTCGCTTGTTTTAGTGCTGCACCCGAGTGCGACTGCTGTGTTCACACCTGCCTAAACGAACCGCACCGAGAGGGTAAAACGCTCCAGGGTTCCATTCAACCCAACTAAACAAGGCAGGTGTGAATACGCCCTTAGTGATAGCTGGTGAGCTGGTGAGCTGGTGAGCTAGTGGAGCAGTTAGCTGTTAAAGAGTCAGCTCTTTCCTTCAGCAGTTGGTGGAGGCCAAAAGCAGAGCTTAAAGGAGAGTGAATATTGGACTTACATTCACCAGTTGGTCAGAAACACGACTCTAGATGCTAACGATGCTCTCTAACGGCTGTTATTAATAGAGTGCTCCAGAGATGACGTATTTTTGTAGGCCAACCAGGAAGGAACTGACTATATTTGCTTATTTTTCACAAGATCTTAGGTGATATGTGATCATTACTATGATGTGACATATTGCCTTGGACGTTGTCTTAGTTTGAGATTCTGTTGGTTCTGTTGTTGGTGGAGCTCTCTTGACTGTTCAGTCATGGTGACCATGGTGATCGCTCCTCAGACTTACTACACAGTTCTACTATTTTCTCAATCTCAATCTGCTAATGATGACTTCCTGTAACTCCCAGATGCTGTTACAAAGACTACAAAGACAAAAAACAGATATATTGTTGTGACCTCAACCAAGGAGGTTAGCTCGTCTGTTTGTCAGCAGGATTACAGAAAAGACTACCGGCCCAATGTTCATGAAACTTGGTGGAAGGGTGTAGCACGGGCCAAGAAAGAACCCACGGAGCGGATCCTAATCACGGAAACAGCCTTGGCTGAGGTCTGCCCTTCTAGTTTCTTATACCTGCAGGTTCTGAACCTCCTGTGCCGTCGTCTGGCCTGACATGTGGAACAAAGGTACAGAGGAGAGCTTGTGCAGCACTCTCAAGGACTCTTCCCTTCAGTAGTTAACAGGATTAGGAGCTAAGGCCCTGTGAAGGGGAGGTGTAAAGTATGATAGGCCAGTCAACAGATCCTGTTGAGCATTGATCAGCTTTACACCACCACCGTGCCTGAACTGACCATTTCCAGCGGCTTATGTAAGAGGCCGGGAGATAATTAGATGTGTGTGTGCAGCTAAAGAGCATGTGGCTGAAGCAAGATGAAGCAGAACGTTTTCACTTTTAGCCAGGAAGGGAGAGGGCATGAATATCTGCATCAGGGAATGTGTTCTAACCTGATGCAGCCGGTAACAGCGTGGCAGTAGAGGCGGGGATACCATCGGTACCAGTGGCTGTTTTTAACCCGTAGAGCAGCTACCTGAGGCCAGGTGACTGGACATGACGACGGGGCACTGAGCCAGAGTCACGTTGGCAATTTACCTCGTGCACCAAACAGTGGAAGAGTGTCCGAGATAGGAGTCACTTCTATGGACTTCCCCATTCACCCAAAGTTCATGCATCTTTAGTCAGACCACTTCCCCCGAATGTGTGTCTTATATATGATTAGTTATTGAAGTTATAATGAAGTTTTCTGCATTGTGGTTTCCACTGTAAGTAGGCTTGCAGCAATGGAGGGAAACATCTGAACACCACAGTAAAATAAATGGTAGTTCACAGTATTTCAGATTATAGCATTCCCTGACATCGCAGAGAAATTAACCAAATTCCAGATTTAAATTTGTTTTTATATATAGGGCTCTCAATTTAATAAAATATGTAATCACAAATTAATCACACATTTTAAAGGGGAGACTCGTGGGTACTCATAGAACCCATTTACATTCACACATCTGGAGGTCGGAGGTCAAGGGACCCCTTTGAACATGGACATGACAGTTTATCCTCTCCAACATTTAGTGTAAGTTTGGAGCGTTATTTAACCTCTTCATGACCAGCTAGTCTGACATGGTTGGTACCGATGGATTCATCAGGTTCTCTAGTTTCAGATGATACCAGTAGTAGTAGTAGTAGTAGTAGTAGTAGCAGTAGTATTAGCAGTAGTATAACATGGTTGGTACCGATGGATTCATCAGGTTCTCACCAGGATCTGACTTTTCTGCTGCCTCTCTTTTGGACAGTTTCCTGACTTTTTTTGTACTTTTTTCGGACATTTTTTGAACAATTTTCCGAAATTTTTTTGGACATTTTCAAACATTTTTCAGACATTTTTCAGACTTTCTTTGTACTTTTTTTGAATTCTCTTTTTACTTTTCTTTGACATTTTTTTGGACATTTTCAGACTTTTTCAGATATTTTCTGACTTTTAAGTGGGCATGTCTGTAAAGGGGAGACTTGTGGGTATAGAACACATTCATATATCTGGAGGTCAGAGGTCAAGGGACCCTTCTGAACAGTTTGGAGCATTATTTAACCTCCTTCGCTACCAGCTAGTCTGACATGGTTGGTACCGATGGATTCATCAGGTTTTATAGTTTCATATGATACCAGCATCTTCACTCTAGCTTATTTATTATCATGTTAACTTTCACAGCCCTGGTGTTTCATTTGAAGTCCTCCTCTATCTACTGTGTGTGCCTCCTCCAAAGACCGTCTGCTCGGTAGATTAGGGTTCCTGTTACAGGCCGGTCATGAGTCGGGTCAGAGAAAGGTTCTGGACCAACAGGTCAAGTAATCCCCGGCTGAGGAAATCTCCTCGGTAGAGAAAATGGTGATGAGGAGAGGAGAGGCCTGCTCCTCCTGTCCAGACTACCTTCAGGAAGACATCCAACACTCAGCTGCTCCACTTATATATATAATATATATATATATATATATGTATAACATTTTCTGTTACAGTGATTGCAAACATATATCACAATAACAATACAGTTTGTGATATTGTAAATCCTCCAGAGATAGAGAGGCAAATAGAAAGCCTAAATGCTAAAAGGCAAAACTAATAATTTTCATCAAATTAATGCAAAAATCCTCTCGATCCAATAAAAGCAAAGGACGCTCATTGATTTGCGACGTTGGCTTGAATGGCGAAATGCAACCAGAGATATCAAAGGGACATCAGATATAATGAATTCATTAATTGCTATTGATAATATGCTGCTTTATGCATATGTATGTATATATTTATTATTGTACATCAATGAACAACACAAAACAATGACAGATATTGATCCAGAAACCCTCACAGGTACTGCATTTAGGTCAGAGGTCAAGGGACCCCTTTGAACATGGACATAACAGTTTTTCCTCTCCAACATTTAGTGTAAGTTTGGAGTGTTATTTAACCTCCTTCATGACCAGCTAGTCTGACATGGTTGGTACTGATAGATTCATCAGGTTCTCTAGTTTACTATGATACCAAGATCTGACTTTGCTGTTGCCTTTCTTTTGGAAATTTTCAGGACTTTTTTGTACTTTTTTTCAACAATTTTTTGGACATTTTCAGACATTTTTGTACTTTTTTTTCGAATATCTTTTTGTACTTTTTTTTGGTCATGTTTTGGACATTTTTAGGAAATTTTCAGACTCTTATTCTGACATTTTTAGGAA
Source organism: Sebastes umbrosus (assembly GCF_015220745.1). Taxonomy (NCBI): domain Eukaryota; kingdom Metazoa; phylum Chordata; class Actinopteri; order Perciformes; family Sebastidae; genus Sebastes; species Sebastes umbrosus. The sequence continues at coordinate 30,234,895 of NC_051285.1, forward strand.
ATTTCTTTTTTGGAAATTTTTCTGAATTTTATTTGGTAATGTTTTGGACATTTTTGGGATATTTTTCAGACATTTTTCAGACATGTTTCAGATTTTTTCGGACATTATTCAGAATCTTTTTTTTTTTCAGACTTTTTTTTTACGAAAATGTTTCGGACGTTTTTCTGACTTTTTCAGATATTTTCTTCTTTTAAGTGGGCATGTCTGTAAAGGGGAGACTCGTGGGTACCCATAGAACCCATTTACATTCACTGATCTGGAGGTCAGAGGTCAAAGGACCCTTCTGAACAGTTTGGAGCGTTATTTAACCAGCTAGTCTGACCTGGTTGGTACCGATGGACTCTTCAGGGTTTTATAGTTTCAGGATCTTCACTCTTCGTGGCGTTAAAACGAATCTGCGGTAACGTGTTATTATCGCGTTAACTTTGACAGCCCTGGTTATAAAACATTTTATCGGGGATCTACTGAGCTTGAAGATGTTTGAGGAGTTTGTCATTCTGTCTTCTACTAAATTGATCTCCTACAGTTCATCCAAAGTGTGGTAGTCACCTCCACATCACATCTCCTGAGCTTCAGCAGGCCGCTCTCACAGCGTGATATCTGACACTTTCTCCTGAGTGCTACGTGGTCTTCAACGGTTCCCTCCATCTCTCCAATTAGAACTGCCGGTACAGAACGTCTGACAGCGCTCATAAATCTGATCAACGTGCTGACTTCACCGTGTGATGAACCTCTCCCTCCGTTCCTCTGCTGATAAATACAGAACGGCCTATATCAGACGAGGTCAGTGTCAGCGAGTACACGCGGGTGTCAGCAGTATGCATGAGGTATGAATATGTTACCTTTAAATGGGACGTGTGCAATGGTACAACAAATATAATTTAACTATCGATTATACTCGTGGTTCACTGTGGAGATTAAGAGTTATCTGTTGCTATAACGTGTGCTAGGACAGAAAGAACATTTATTTATTGTTTAAAGTTCCTGTTAGTAACTTGTTCCACGTATAAATCATTGCTGGTCGGTGTCTCATGGTCTCTCGTGTGTCTCGTAGATATATATGGATATATATCCATATATATCTAGATATATATATCAGTTCTTCTGTGTTTTTGAAAGTGTAATAATGAGTTTTGATTTTAATAACTGTTTTTTGTTTACATTTTCATTTTTATTTATCATTGTTGTAGGTCTATGGTAGGAAGGTACGACGGAGTATTAGGGCCACATTGAGGACTTAAAATAAATCAGAGATTTAGAGAATAAAGTCATAATATTATAAAGTAGTAATTTTACGTGTTATTTTCTTTTTTTCTCGTGAAGTTATGATTTTATTCTCGTAATATTACGACTTTTTTTTCTCGCAAAGTTATGACTTTATTATCGTAATATTACGACTTTTTTTTCTCGTAAAGTTATGACTTTATTCTCATAATATTCTGACTTTATTGTGTAAATCTCAGATGTGTTTTCCCTCAATGTGGCCCTAATACTCCGTAGTACATTGTCTCTTTGGCCCTCACTGCATTAGACTGATATACTATATACTTAGACTATAAACTGTGTTACCTTCATCACAATGATCACATGTTTTGCGGCTCCAGACAGATTCTTTATTTTTTTTTTGCCTAAAATGTCTCTTTTGTTCGTAAAGGTTGGAGACCCCTGAACTAAGGGAACATTCAGGGTACAAAAGGAGCCTGTAAAGCCGTCACCAACATGCCTGAATGTACGGTGCTCTGTGGGGTTACTGTTGCTTTGTGTTGCCGTTCACAAAGCCTGACCTATTTTCTGGCCTTCAGAAACCACAAAATGGAAAATAGTTCATTTCTTCCTGAGGTGTGATCAGGTTTCAGCGCCGTCAGCAGGATTGTGTTGTCTCATTATCAGACTCTGTTTTGCTCCGCTGCACACGACGTACAGTCAGCTAATGGCCGCACAAGGGTCTCGGGCTCGGCTGTTGCAAATTGGCTCGCTAGCGCCCCCTAGAAAGTTGGAAAAAATTGAGCCCCTCGCTCCGGTTTCACCTACATGTATGAAATTTGGCAGACAGATGTAACATGTGGAGACGCACAAAAAAGCCTCTTGGAGGTATGCCCAAAACTTAACGGGAAGTCAGCCATTTTTAATTTAATGTGCGATTTTCGCCCATTTTTTTTGCATTTTATAGCTCGCGTACTTTAACGAACTCCTCCTACAGATTTAATCAGATCGACTTAAAATTTGGTCAGGACCATCTTAAGATCTTGAGGATGAAAAGTTATTCAAATGGTGCGTTTTCACTGAACGACCTGACCGTGGCGTGGTGGCCATTTTGAGCCTTTCGCCATGGAACAGGAAGTTGTTGTCGAGTCTCACTCATAGCGCCCCCTACTCACAACAGGAAATTACATGTTTTCTATTTTAATGTACTCCTCCTAGCAGGTTGAGCAGATCCACCTTAGATGTGGTCAGAAAAGCCTGAAGACCTTGATGATGCATTATTGTGGAGACTGTGAGTTTTCGTTGAACGGCGTTGCCGTGGCGTGGCGATCATTTGGTGTGATTCGCCATGAAACAGGAAGTTGTTGTAACATCAGCATACTTTGTCAAATCTGATACAAATTTCTCAGCCATGATGGCGGTCCAGTCCTGAGGTCATTTACATGTCGATATAGACTCATAGCCCCGCCCCAAGACGGTAGCCACGCCCCCTTTCATAACTCATGAACCGCCTGTCGTAGAGTCTTGTGGGAGGTGTCATTGTACTCAGCAGAGTTCCAGTTTCATTGTGCCTAGCCGTGTCAATCGGCGTCCCGCCAGTACCCCCGACACGCTGGGAGGTGCGAGGGCCCGTTCATCGCCGCTCGCAGCTTTAATATTATATTTCATTCATGTCGTGGTAAACATTCCTGTTGCAACTCTCCAGAGATGACTGAATTGTAAGTTACAACTACAGTAGCACTAGCATTGAGCGGATGCACTGTAAATACTGCATTAACTTAATAACCATTGTTCTATACTCCTCCTGCCGGTGTAATAATGACACGCTCTCTCTGTCTTGGTTAGCTGCTACCAAAAGAGGAGAAATGTGATGTTTAACATTTGAGACTTTTGGCTTCTTTTGTTCAATGAAATGAGTTTTGTAGAAAAACATGTTGCCTGTTCTCAAAGTGAAGTATTGAGTATTGTATTAGTACTACAATAGTAGCACTAGTACTATTAACAGTAACCAGTTTTAATCAAAGACTGATGATTTGATCACACATCTATCTACAATAATAATAATAATAGTAGGTTACTACAGTAATACAATAAGTTTGTGACAGTCATAGAAAGTTATTTATTAGTAGAAATATATATGATCACACTTAATGATCAGTCTTACCCTGGAGCTGTCGTCTTGGGAACGCTGGTAGCGTTTCCAGCGGCAACCATAGATCCCAGTGACGAAGGACACAAAGAGCTGTTTCTCGTAGACCTGTAAGGGTTGGTGTTTCACCATGCTCCTTCAGCTCCTTCAGCCTCAACGCGCCACCAGTCCGTTAACATCCCACACGGGACCGAGGAACCCTGGAGAAGATCAACGTGTTACTGAACAACAGAGGAAGAGCTTTCTAACAATCAGCTCAGTCTTTGGACATACAATTACATTTATTCATCAACATGTCATGTCACGTCATGATGCTGAGGTATATTTTCACAAAAAACATGTTGACAGTGTCGGGCCTTGTTTGGAGTAACAACACCTGGAGGAGGAAGTCAACACACTGTTCAATAGTGAGTCATGTCTGGGACACACATAATAATAATATATGATCTACAGTCCCTGAGTCAACCTTTACCGTTCTGAGGATTTATGACTTGATGTGTAACAGGAGATAGGCAGCACTATCTCTGGGTACTTTTAAAAAGAAGAGCGTCAGTAAAAGATTCAGATGGAGTCAGCAGGAGAGAAGCTCGTTGCCGTGGCGGCAGGTAAAAATGTGTTGGCACAGAACAGGAGGTTTGGTTTGTCGTGGCTATCTGGAAGGATTTCTCTGTTTTCAGGGACCCTTTATTGCTCCTTTCTTTCATCCTCTTACAGCATTTTCAGGTCATTTTGGCAGCTCTAATTGTAGCTCGTGTAACCGACGGTATGAGTTATTTACATAATGTCTAAAAATAAAGCTCCCAGTCTGAGTATGTGGCCTTCAGGGCCTTTCTGTTTATAAAACCTTGGTGCCCCGTGTGAGTGACAGTTCCTGAGATAATGTTGGTTTCAGTGGCATGGCTCTATACTGTATATCAGTGGTTCTCAACCAGGCGTCCAGGGACCCCCCCAGTGGTCCTTGATGGAGTTCCAGTTCCCTAGAACAATGGGGAATAGTTTGTTTTCACTATTTAATTCACTATAGAAGGGAGCCCACTGTGAGTGATGGTACGTGTCCACAGTAGGGGTGTCGCGGTAATCAAGGTATTAAAAACATAAAATAGTAATATAGTGTAAATAATCCAGCCTCGATATATGGTGTTTAATTCAATTTAGCTCTTGGTTAGTTATTTCTCTTTTGTGTTCTCCCGCACGCAGTAAATAAAAGCTCGTCGCAGACATGACTCACCACAAACAGACTATAAAGTAAACACACCACAAGCAAGCGCACGTCTTGTCTTCGTGATTCTTTCAAAATGACGACGAATGAAAAGGACATACTTTATCGCCCTGCTAAAACGTAAACTCTGCAGTGTGGGAATTCTTCAGGTTGCACAAGAAAAACGAAGTCCTTCTTGATGCTGCTCCACACTTCCCATTCATTGTCTATGTAAGCAGCTGTGCAGCAATGCATTCTGGTAGTGTGATGGCGCGATCCGAGAGACGGAGCGTCACGTCGCCCGCTCCTCATTTGTATAAAGTTGCGGTCTCGGCTACTTTATGAGATCACTGCTTTGGTCCAGAACAGATGTCTGCAGAGGGTCTGGTGGGGGGGGCATTGATCATCACACTACTTATGAACACAGAGCCACTGGAAGCTGTGGGCCCAATTATAAACACCCACCACGACCACAGTTCTCTGCCTAGACCGGACCACGAGGATCAGGTTTTCTAGACAGAACACAAAGTCCAGCTGAAATAAAACGTCTAACATTTTATTGTTTGTCTCTTTTGATAAAAGGCGGCGACGAACAGCAGCGTCCCGTCAGATAGAGGGAGATAAGGACGTGTTTCCTGGTCAACGTCCTGAACAAAACAAACTGCTCCTTTGTCCTTATCGCTGAGCAGAGACATTACAACATGACGAGGGGGGGGGGGGACCGGGCTGAATCTGTGTCTGTCCACAGCAACAACTCTCTGTTTCCATGTCACTGACACACTTTCAAACACACAACAAGACTCGGTCCAAACCCAGTATCAGTCTGGACCGTATCTGGTCAGGATGTGAAATTGTGTCTAAATTGTTCCACCAATAGTCAGAGGTCAGAGGTCATGTCTATCATGTTTAGTGAACAGTTTTATATCTTAATGTTTGATTGAAACTTATAATGAAGCCAATGACATTCAGTAATAGTGAATGGTAACATTTACTAGTCAGTATTTTATACAAGGTGAAACGGTATTAGCATGACATACAGTCTGCAGGTTAACAGTATTTCAGTTTTGTATTAAAGCATGTGTATCTAAAGCATTCATCATATAAGTGGTGTGGAACAATATAAACATACCTCACTAAAGTTCATGTCATCACTGACGTTGTTGCTGCCGTATTTATTCCTAGATGGAGTGTTAATGGAGCAGATACAATGTTAACATAGCCTGGCTCTGATCCATCCAGACTCCATTCAGAAAACAAGTGTTTTAAGAGATGTTTGCTTGTTGTCATGGTAACAGGCCCGACAACGCATGAATTCGGTCTTTTTACTAATCAACATCGTAATGCCGTTATTTCGGCATCATTTATTGCAATTAAATCACAACACAGTCTGTTTATTTTGGGTTCATACGGCAGTAGCAACGTGTGTCTGCTAGATACAGATACAGTATGTGAATACAGCTCGCCGCCGGGTGACGTCATGAACCCAGACACGACGGCATTTGGTTTTCTGACATATCTGGGACTTAACCAACATGTACAAAGCAGCAACAGAGGTTATTTGTGGAGGAAAGCAAGGTGAAAATGTGCTTGGCGCTTGGTGTGAATGCACGGTAACACAATACGAAGCAACAACATAACGTAACTTAAACCAACATAAACAATAGCACATGCACAACAACAGCACGATGTAACGAGACATTGAACCACTGACACGCTCCTCAGAAAACCTAAACACAGAACTGTTCTCCGCCTTTTCATTTTGAAAGAGCAACGACCAATGAGGGAACTCCAACAGTCAGCCGACCAATCCTGTAACTTCATCAGTCAGTCACTCAGTCAGTCAGTCAGTCAGTCAGTCAGTCAGTAACATACTTTTGCGTTTGTAGGGCTGGTCCTCTGCGTTCCAGCCAAACATACAAATAGAGAAACAAACCTTTGACTCACAAGAAGATTCAACCAGACAAAAAGAGCTCATTTGTAATTTGAAGATGTAAATGTTTAGATTCTGCTCTCAATCAGCAACCTGGGCTTCATCCTTCATACAGTTTATTTACAGATTAACTACCAATCAGTTAGTGGCAGCCGCCCGTTCTCTGCTGCTTGCTGCTGTGTGTTTTTCTGGTTGAATCACTGAGTGATTGGAGGCTGATTCAGTTCACCTGTTGGCTCTTAATGATAGTTGAGAGCAGCTTGGTGCGTTTTCCTCTCGGCCAATCAGGGTGTGACGACGCCCCTTAGGAAGGAAACTGCACCTTCAGAGTCATTCTGATCTCTCCTTCACTAACAGCAACACATCTATTATCAGCCAAGCCAGAAACTCTGCTCTGTTTTAGGCCCTTCTGATTCCTTTTGCTCTGCTGTGTGTTGCTGATTGAGGCTGTTGACCGTCCTAGTGGAGGAAACACTGAATAAACATTTTAGGCATAAAAAAAATAGAAGAATCTGTCTGGAGCCACAAAACATGTGATCATTGTGATGAAGGTAACACAGTTTATAGTCTAAGTATATAGTATATAAGTCTAACGCAGTGAGGGCCAAAGAGACAATGTACTACGGAGTATTAGGACCACATTGAGGGAAAAACATCTGAGATTTACACAATAAAGTCACAATATTACGAGAATAAAGTCAGAATATTACGAGAATAAAAGTCGTAATATTGCGAGAATAAAGTCTTAATTTTAAGAGAAATAAAAGTCGTAATATTACGAAAATAAAGTCATAACTTTACAAGAAAAAAAAGGAAATAACATGTAAAATTACTATTTTATAATATTATGAATTTATTCTTGTAATATTCTGACTTTATTCTCTAAATCTCAGATTTATTTTGTTTCCTCAATGTGGCCCTAACCCTCTGTCGTACCGTCGTACCATAGACCTACAACAAGGATAAATAAAAATGAAAATGTAAACAAACAACAGTTATTCATTTCCATTTTTAAAGATCCAAAGGGAGCCGCTGGAGAGGAGCTGAAGAGACGCAGGTTGCTGAACGCTGTCTCAGAGCAATAGAGGAGTGAAGTGTCTGAACCCAGACTGGTTCCTAGTTCACCTCATGACCATGCTCGGTGGTAGAAATGCTCCGTGGTAGAAAGCCACAATGAGACAATAGGCCAACCTGGCTGGAATCAGGCCGCCGTGGTTTCAGCTCCAGTTGGCCCTTGTTTCAGGATGTGAATGCTGGGAATCTGCCAACTCCTCTGAATGTGGGAGACGGCTCCCTCAGGCCTGCTGGGAGTTTCCATATAATAACCAGCCAACAGTGAAAGGATGCAGGTCTGCGAGGTGGATGCACAACAATTATTTCCCCCTTTTGAAGATTGTTAGATTTAGGTTAGCACTGAATCCTAAACAAACGTTCACACTGATCCCCTGAGAACACCTGAGTAGGAAACACAGCTCAAGTACTATACAGCATGTGACACACAATACCCAACAACATGGAGTTCATCGGCACCGAGCCAGGTAGATTCAGCTATTCTTTTAAATGTCTTTAAGTCATTTGAGCCGGTTCTGTCAGACATTAAAACATTTAAAGAGAAGTACAAGACGGGGTTGTAGTGAACCACCATCATTCACAAAATATATTGAATTTTCTCTAAAAATTGTGGCGTTTTTTTCATGTAAATTTATGACTTTATTCTCATAATATTACGACTTTTTCTCGTAAAGTTATGACTTTATTCTCGTAATATTGTGACTTTATTGTGTAAATCTCAGATGTTTTTTCCCTCCATGTGGCCCTAATACTCCGTGGTACATTGTCTCTTTGTCCCTCACTGCGTTAGACTTATATACTATATACTTAGACTATAAACTGTGTTACCTTCATCACAATGATCACATGTTTTGCGGCTCCAGACACATTTTGTTGTTGTTGTTGTGTTTTTGCCTAGAATGTCTCTTTTGATAGTAAAGGTTGCTGACCGCTGCTCTGGGATGTAAAGCTTCTTGTGTGTCTGGAGTGAACTGATAAATAACTCCACATAAATGGTGTCTGGTACAGGATGTGTTCAGTACAAACATTTGTCTTTCCCATAGTCACCTTTCTTCTGTCAATCAGCAGGTAGCCCCGCCCTAAAGCATCCCCTGCTTTATGGTCTATCTGACTCTAAATGGGACCATCATTTACTAAATGAACATCATGCTGTATTGAAGAAGACTTGAAACTAGTGATTGAGACCATAAACTCATGTTTACAATGTTTACTGAGGTAATAAATCAAGAGAGAATCAGAGACTTCTATAGAACCAGAGGAGTCGTCCCTGCTGGCTGGTAGACAGGATGAAGGTTTAAGGCACACGGCTGTGAAAAGAACAAAGGCAATGCTTGTTGCAACACCAAATATCATAAAAGAGATCCGACTGTTATCGGAAAATTTAAGTATTCCTGGATCCGGGGCTGAAGATGAATCTACTAATAATAAAATGTGTGCATTATAAATCAGCGTGCCTTTGAAGGGATGTCTTCTGTTATTTACAGTGAAACCACAGAGAGCGACCGTACACAGACAGTTCTCAGAACACTACAATGCAAAAAGCTTTGGACCGCGATGAATATGAGTTTTGATGAACCTGCATCAACCTGATGAAAACACGCATTAGTGGCGGTATAAGATCAACCTTGTTTATGACATTTGGGGTTGTGAAGAGTCAGCAGAGTTTATTTACAGAGGCAGGAGCTGTAATGTTGACTGGTGGAATCCATCGTTACCAAAACCACATCATGCTAGCGTGTCGTGAAAGAGGCTAAATAACGCTCCGAACTAATGTAACATGACGTTCTTATGTAAACACTAAAGCTGTCAGAGTTAACGCCATAATAATGCCATAATAACGCTATAACAACAACGCAATAACAATAACGCAATAACAACAACAACGTGATAACAACAACAACAACACCGCAATAACAACAACAACAACAACAACAACAACAACAACAACACCAACGCAATAACAACAACAATAACAACGCAATAACAACAACGCAATAATAACAACAACAACAACAACGCAACAACAACAACAACGTGATAATGCGTTTGCGCAAAATTGTTTTAACGCCACTAATTTCTTGTGATTTTGAGGTTGTAGCGGCTCAGTTTAAAAGCTAGAGTGAAGATACTGGTATCATAGTAAACTACAGAACCTGATGGATCCATCGGTACCAATCATGTCAGACTAGCTGGTCGTGAAGGAGGTTAAATAACACTCCAAACTTACACTAAATGTTGGAGAGGAAAAACTGTCATGTCCATTTTCAAAGGGGTCCCTTGACCTCTGACCTCCAGATGTGTGAATGTAAATGGGTTCTATGGGTACCCACGAGTCTCCCCTTTACAGACATGCCCACTTTATGTTAATCATGCGATTAATCGCAATTCAATGTTTGAATCAATTGACAGCCCTAAGGACAGACTGTCCCGGTGACACTTTGTCCACGGCCCCGGGAAGCACCTTCGCCCCGAGCCTTTCCACGCCGACCTAGAGCCGGTGGCAGCGCAGCGCCTCGTATGCGGAACTCCCCAGCCTGCCGTGTGTCGCTCACACCCTCCAGCTGGCTGTTAACGAGGGTCTTTAGGCTCAGAGAAGTACTCGTATCGGCGAGTACCCAGATGTAAGTACTTGTACTCGGTCTCGGTGGTATCCCTAATTCATCCCTAGTTGCATTTACAGCCAGCATATTAAATATTACTCACCTGTACTCGACCTATAAGACAAAGCTCTCTCTGGTGGGCTCTCAGCTGGCTTCAGACCAGTTCCCTCTCATCAACCTGCCTTTTACCTGAGAGGACTTCACTTCCTCTCCTCACCTCCTCGCCCGCTTCCAGAAGAGTAACCTGGTTCAGCCTGCAGGCCCGTCGCAGTGTCAAAGTTGTCGTGGAGTTCGATTTATGTGCTCATTGAATGATAATACAACATAATCCACTAAGTCTCAGAGCCGCTGCCATATGTGTCTATTATTAGCCTCTTTTATCTCGGTCACTGTCGCCTCGTTCCAGGCTTCCATCGTTCACTCCTTCATGAAATTTATATATGCATTCATTAATAGCTTCCTTAATCTTTCAGCAGATTCAGCCATAAATAGAGTTTCCATTAGTGCCACGTGCTCGTTACCAGCCGGAGCACGAGGGCACGGACTGGAAACGAAGCTGCTGTCGAGGTTATTTCAGTAAACGCTGATGTTCTCCGGAACCCTAACCGCTAACCTGCGTGATCCATCAAGTGGTCATGAGACACGAGTGAGACGCTGTTGTCCTGTCCTGCACATCATCAGCCGAGCAACACCTGCCAGTTCTGAAGCAAACGGATTTATTAAAAGGTGATACTAGTCTGACAGATGATTTATTAAAGGTGATATCAGTCTGACAGACGCAGCGAGGATCGGGGGTACAGATAGAGACAGAGATGAACATTGGAAGTCAGATATGTCTTCTACTAATCACATTTGGGAGGACAAAGGGACGAACCAATGTGATTAAAGCTGGATGCATTTGCTTTGCAAAGATGATGACGTCACCGTTTGGTTGTCAAAGACTTCCAGAACCCCACCCTCCCCCCCGACGGGTCAATAAATCCGCCTTCGTTATAATAAACCTTCAGTCAAACATGTGGGAACATCTGGATTATGTAAAAGGATTAGTTTCAGTCATATTTTAATTACCATAAAGGCCTCTATATCTACCTCATCACTTCAGTGTTTCACCATGCCAGAAACATGATCTCATTACCCAGAAAGTTGCATGATGGGAAATGGAGTCAGATGAAGAGTAATCCAGTTCAGTGTGTCTTCATAATAACGCGTTTGTTTCAACGCCACTAATTTCTTAAACGCATTAACGCAACTGATATATATATATATATACTGGCATCATAGTAAACTATAAAACCTGATGAATCCATCGGTACCAACCATGTCAGACTAGCTGGTCATGAAGAGGTTAAATAACGCTCCAAACTGTCATGTCCATGTTCAAATGGGTCCCTTGACCTCTGACCTCCAGATCAGTGAATGTAAATGGGTTCTATGGGTACCCACGAGTCTCCCCTTTACAGACATGCCCACTTTATGATCATCACATGCAGTTTGGGGCAAGTCATAGTCAAGTCAGCACACTGACACACTGAAAGCTGTTGTTGCCTGTTGGGCTGCAGTTTGCCATGTTATGATTGGAGCATATTGTTTTATGCTAAATGCAGTACCTGTGAGGGTTTCTGATCAATATCTGTCATTGATCTGTATTTTTTATATTTATTTATTTATCTATCTATTTATTCTTTTTTTTTCATCTATTACATTTTTATTTTTTCATTTATTTATCTATTTTTTATTTTTCATTTGTATATATATTTAAGACTTTACATTTAAATTGTTCAATATATTTATTGATTTTTTTATTTTTTAATATTTATTATTTATCTATTCATGTTTACTTTAAATTTTTATTTTTCATGTCTATTTATCTATAAATTTATTTTTTATATTTATGTATTTATATATTTTATTATACATAAGTAAGTACATACACTACATATACATTATGCATAAGTACCTGTGAGGGTTTCTGGATCAATATCTGTCATTGTTTTGTGTTGTTCATTGATTTGTATTTTTTATATTTATTTATTCATCTATCAATTTATTAATTTTTTTATCTATTACATTTATTTATCTATTTTTTATTTTACATTTTTATATGTATTTTAGACTTTACATTTAAATTGTTCAATATATTTATTCATTTTTTATTCATTTTTAATATTTATTATTTATCGAATTATTTTTACTTTCAATTTAAATTTTTCATGTCTATTTATTTATTTTATTATACATAAGTACATATACTACATATACATTATGTATCTGTCATTGTTTTGTGTTGTTCATTGATTTACAATAATAAATATATCCATACCAGTATACCTGTGAGGTTTGTTTTGTCCTCCCATGTTGATAAGAGTATTAAATACTGGACTAATCTCCCTCATTCATTCTCTCTCTGCTCATTTAGAACAGAACCTTTTCTTTCATATCTCTCATCCTGTTGTCATGGAGACGGCAGGGTGTCACTAGATGCACACATTACTGCTGATATTTGTCCATAAATCTATAAAGAGGGGTCTTCTGAAGACCTGATGGGATAAATAAAGTATGAAAGTGTTCCCAGTCACAGCAGTGAGGACAGATATCACTCAGCTGAGCTCCAGCAGCTGATCAGTCAACAGTAAACAGAGACAGTTACTCAGATTAATGAAGAAGTAAAGATGTCCCCTCACCTCCACGACAGCCTCGGATGTCCTGGACAGAGCTGGAGACGGTTAGTCACTTCTCTGGATGGATGTCCACATTGTGTCTCTTCAGTTTGTCTAATTATTGATTACATATCACTGATCATGTTGTCAATAAGTCCCAGGACACTTTCTCGTTGAATAGAGCCCTCCACTGTGTCCAAACTGTGTCCAAACTGTGTCCACACTGTGTCCACACACACCAGTTGAGGAGCTGTAATCCTGTGGGTGGAGCTGTGGAGGAGCACACTGCAAAACATGCTCCATCTGGTCAGTGTTTTTAGAACCAGCCATCGTTACCTCATGAGGAATAAGGGGACACTTTTTACAGTGTTCATGAGATCTCTGACACAGGTAAATAAAACCTGAGGACATGAATGTGTCTCATGAGTGTCTCATCAGTGTCTCTTCAGTCCATTAAAACAGTTAATCACACATTTTTTATCTGTTCTAAATGAACCTAAAAGGGAGATTAGTCCAGTATTTAATCCTCTTATCAAAAAGTGGACAAATATGCTGCTTTATGTAAATGTATGTATATATTTATTATTGTAAATCAGTTAACAACACAAAACAATAACAGCTATATGATGTATATGTAGTATATGTACTTACTTATGTATAATAAAATATTTAAATACATAAGTATAAAAAATAAATAAATAGATAAATAGACATGAAAAATAAAAATTGAAAGTAAAAATGAATAGATAAATAATAAATATTAAAAAATGAAAAATAAAAAATTAATATATATATATTGAACAATTTAAATGTAAAGTCTAAAATACATATATTAAAGGAAAATGAATAAATAGATAGATAAATAAATAAATATAAAAATTACAAATCAATGAATAACACAGATCAATGACAGATATTGATCCAGAAACCCTCACAGGTACTGCATTTAGCATAAAACAATATGCTCCAATCATAACATGGCAAACTGCAGCCCAACAGGCAACAACAGCTGTCAGTGTGTCAGTGTGCTGACTTGACTATGACTTGCCCCAAACTGCATGTGATGATCATAAAGTGGGCATGTCTGTAAAGGGGAGACTCGTGGGTACCCATAGAACCCATTTACATTCACTGATCTGGAGGTCAGAGGTCAAGGGACCCCTTTGAACATGGACATGACAGTTTGGAGCGTTATTTAACCTCTTCATGACCAGCTAGTCTGACATGGTTGGTACCGATGGATTCATCAGGTTCTCTATTTACTATTATACCAGGATCTGACTTTGCTGCTGCCTTTCTTTTGGACATTTTTCAGACTTTTTCTTTCGAACATTTTTTTTCGGACATTTTTTAGACTTTTTTTGTCATTTTTTGAATTTTGTTTGACATTTTTTGGATCTTTTTTTGGGGGATATTTTCTGACTTTTTTTTTTTAGAACATTTTTTTTTCTGACTTTTTCTGGACTTTTTTTTTGGACATTATTTGGATAATTTTAGAATTTCTTTCGGACAGTTTTTCAGAGGTTATTTGGACATTGTTTGGACATTTTTCTGACTTTTTTCTGACTTTTAAGTGGGCGTGTCTATTAACTTTGACAGCCCATCTCATCTTTCATAAATCACTTATAATAAGGCGTCCTTATGGGAAATAGACATTGGCAATGCCTTCGAGGACTTTGAGTGGGAGTCCATCTGTGATGGCTCTGTCATTCTCCTAGAAACGTTTACAGTTTAACGTTATTCACAGGGTTTACTGGACTCCTCAACGCCTCCATCTCCAGCTGAATTGTAACTTTTAAATGTATTTAGCTGTTTGGACACGTTTATTGTATTCCATATATTGTGTTAGCATTTTCAGGATATTTAAATGCATGGTTAATGTTTTGCAGCGGGAGCAAACATCACAGAGCGTCAAAAGCCAGTTTCACTCCTTTCTGCAGACATAAATCTTACGGCATAAATTTTCCATTATTACGGATATTAAAATTGCAGACGGATGAGACAGCTGAAACAGAGGAGAGTACGTAGAGAGGGGGAGGAGGAGGAGGAGGAGATGTGAGATCTGAGAAGTGTTCCTCTTCCTGTTGGCCGTCTCCGGCCTCGTTTGCTCCGTTTTGGACATGATAGCGTCTCGTGTGCTGGAGTTGAGAGGATTAAATTAAAGCATGTTGCCAGTTTGAAGTGATGTGAGGAGGGAGAGATCAGAGGGGGGATAAAAGAGAAGAATAATTTAATTAAACTTCTCTGTGGGGGGGCTGAAGTCGCCGTGGACGGTTAGCCCCATCGCTAGGAAACATTAGGGCTTCCTGGAATGTACCAAGCAGAAGTAGAAGGGCAGCGGAGAGGAGCTTTGGACGGGTTTATGAAGACTGTGACGGAGAGTTTCCATAGAAAGGTTGACTCTGATGGGGTCTGAACATGGCGGCGCTCTTCTCCTCTACTGTTCTAAGTGATTGTTCTAATAATTAACACAGAGTTATAGCTCACTGTACGAGACCCAGAAGGCCTTGCATTACCAACACCTGAGACAAAGAGGTAGAGCAGATGAGTAACGTCTTGCAGGAGATCTATTCCAGGCCCAGCAGTGACAGATTAACCTTTGACCCCGGCAGAATTACGTCAAGTCCCTTTAATCCCAAACAAGTTAGCGGTGGCGGTGACAGTCCCTCGACTCGAATCTCTCCTTCAGGTGAAATGCATGCTGGTCCTGATGGCGTCTTCTTGGTGGAGGAGACACGTCAGGAGTGGAAACATGTGGAAACATGTCAGGGGAGGCGTTTTGACCCTAAGAGCTGCTCACTCCAAAACTATGGAGGACGGAACGTGCCAAAATAAAAACATAAATGAATAAATAAACAAATGAATAAATCACTCTTTAAATAAATAAAATAAATAAAATAAGTAAAATAAATAAATAAAATAAATAAAATAAATAAATGACTCGAAAAATAAATAAATAAAATAAATAAATAAATAAATTACATTATAAATAAAATAAATTAAATAAAATAAATAAAATTAATAAATGACTCGATAAATAAATAAAATAAATAAATAAAATAAATAAAACAAATAAAATAAATAAAATAAATAAATAAAATAAATGACTCGATAAATATATAAAATAAATAAAATAAATGACTCGATAAATAAAATAAATAAATGTAGCAAAAATAATAGGTCCTCTTAAAGACTCCCTGTACCCCCCTAAAGACCTGTTGAGGCTATTGTTGGCTCTTTGTCGACCTCTAGTGGTCACATGAAGTTCCTGTAGACCTGCTGCTCAGCTGACAGTCGGTCCTTCAGCCAGCAGACGGCGCCTGGACCCTCTGGACTGTTGTGATCGTGGACATGATGTGAAATGAATCTGTTAATCTGGGTATACTGTAGTAAGGTATAGGGTAAATAAAGAGTTAATCTGGGTACTGTAGTAGGGTATATAGTAGGGTAAATAAAGTTTACAGTGATTTAAAGCACAGAAGAGGCCTGATGAAGGAACACACAGTGATACAGCTGATTAGTGTGAATGAATCAATGACATGAACACACACTGTGAGGAGAGACTTCACCCTTCAGGAGAGTTACTGTAGCCTCTAGAGAGATACGAGCCAGACAGATTCACAAGTCTCTTTGCGTGAGTGGCAAAATGTTCTGCATGTATGTGTGTCCATCAGGCCCAATGTACAGAAGAACAGCTGCATCCAGCTGTAATAATGATACGCTCTAGAGGAGCGTTACAGCGGACATACATCCTGTAACTTCTGTAACTTCCTGCTGCCTGATCCACTTCCAAACACATCCCACTCCCACGCAGGGGGAGGACACGGAGGACACCAGGAAAAGAGAAGGAAGCATTGATGGGGGGGGGGGTTATACATACTGGACTGACTGTACTGATCCTTAAAGGGGACATATCCTGCTCACTTTCACATCTGTATTTTGGGTTTCTACTAAAACATGTTTGCATGATTTAAAGGGAGTGTTAGTCAGAATCCTAAATGTGTTGTTAACAGCTTCACCTGTGTCCGTTAAGTCAACTAAAGTCAGCGTCCTGTTGCTGGCGCTTGTGCTCGCTCTACATAGACATGAAGGAGCATCACTCAACACAGTGAGGAGACACACGTCAGCTAAAAGCACAATATCACTCTATATTTCAGCTGCTTGGCAGTAATGTTAGCTGACCAGACCAAGGTCTCTCCATGAATCAATGCTGATCCTAGTGTTGGCTTTTCCCGCCTCAGCCTCCCGACCGCGGCCGGAGGGAACGGGGGAGACGATAACGTTTCTCTCTGCGGAGCCCCGTCACTTCACAAGACACGGGAAACCTCTGTTGGTCTGGAGGAGCTGCAGCAGTTATTTCTGCACAAACGTCCACTGAACATTCACTAGATATTCTCAGAGCTAAACTAACTCTTCTGCAGTGTGGAGTGAGCAGCATGCACGTGAGAGGTGGAGAGAGACAGCGAGAGAGAGAACGCGGGCGGTGTGTGAGTGAAGGCAGGCAGAGGAGAAACTCTGGCAACAAGTGAGCGCGCATGGAATCCCGACCCGGTAGATTTATACCTGTAAAAAGTTACAAACAGTCCCTTTAATGTTCAAAAAACACATTATTATTCTCATCCAGTAAAAAAAAGTCATAACACTACCAAACTCTGAATACAGTTTTCATGACATAAAAAGTTTGTACAGTCGAGATGAGCTCAGAAGTGAAGCGACATAAACACAGGAATGTTAAAGCATGTTTCTACATCAAGATACCACAGCTATATTTTATGTGAAACAGTAATACCCATACCTTTACTTTGTGTATCACACTTACAACCCTTCTTGTTATTTCCTTGGAGGAGCTGAGTAAATACTGATGAAGCTGTCCTAGATACTGAAGGGGAAACTACCATGTATTTCTCAGTATGTAATGAGGGGTAACTTTATTATTACGGCTCACTGAGTGGTCCAACTGGGCTACCATTCCAGGCTTTAGGACCTGGAGGGGGAGGATTGTACTCTCCTCTGGGTGGGACCGGCCTGGAAGGAAGATTTTAATGCTCTGAGAAACTGAGAAACTGTCTCACTCAACTCTTTACTCTGTGTACAGCAACTAAACATAGTGCACATCAGCGCTGGGGGATCTATCTGCAAGAAAAGCTTGAGGACAAAACCTTGAGTTATTGAAAGAGCCTAATAAGGTAAGATATAAAGCAGTGGGAGTGAGTGAGGGGGGGATGGGAGAGGCTGCAGGGCAGTGTGGGAAATGCCCAGGCATGTGGAAACAGGCCACAGACTCACATCTGTGATCTGCAGTCAGAGATTTAATCAGTTCATGTTCATGTTGTTGGATCAGTTTTAAAAAGTTAGAAAAACATGGAAGAAAATGTGGAAGTATGTTGCTTAAAGTTAGAAAACAGACATTTAGAGAGTTGACCTGATTTCATCTCTTTCCTTTGGGTACAAATTGTGCAAAATACATTAATTGTATTGATGATATATACTGTATATATACACAGTTCTCATCATTCATTCATTCACACTAAATGTCCAGTTAGATGAACTATGTGTAGGTGACAGATTTAAAAGTAATGGCTTAAAAAAGGGCATCATCAGGGTGGCATACAGATTCAGAAATCAGTCAGTAAGGACATGAATGAAAATACAGAGAAACTAAATATACCAGCGTTCGTCACCGGCTCATTTAAAGAAACAGAGTGTTACTTTACAAATGCTATTTAGATCACATCATCAGCGTTTGGTGATTTATTCTCCTCTAAACTTACTATTACTTTCTTTAGTTACTACTTTCAGTCTAAGACTATTTAAAGAATAATGTAACTGTAAACATGAAGCCTTTCGTGCACAGATCTCAGTCAGATATCGCTCCTTCTGTCTGTAGAAACATGTCTGAAAGCTGCTGAGAGGAGACTCTAGATGTTAATCATAGACTCTGGTTTCTTTATTAACAAGCTGATACTTGGCCAATTCATCTGTCAGCACTAACAGAAGTTCAAAAACAGCTTTAACTGTAACCATAAAATACACAGAACCTCACATCCCCTCTATATATACGTGGACCGGATTAAATCCTGTGTGTCAGCACGTGGTCACTTTGCCCACACCACCAGGAACCAATCAGCATCAACCAGACTCATTCCTCCACAGAGATGTTTTTGTAATCTTAAATCTTTTGTGTTGCCAAGACGTGAAGAACTCAGGCCAAGATTTAGGCTTAGCTCCATCCTGCAGCTGCCTACGTGGCTGAAAGTCTGTAGCCTGGAGGTCTACTGGGAGAGACCAGACTCTCCCTGCTGTTCTCCTTATAGGAGACACATCCTGCTCATTTCACAGCTTCATTCTTGTATTCTGGGTTTCTACTGGAACACGTTTACAAGCTTTAATGTTCTCCTCCTGTCTGTCTGAATATACCTCTCTGTCTGAAACGCTCTGTTTTAGCTCCTGTCTCTTTAATGCCGGGATCAGACTCCAGGATATTTTAGTCTTTGACGATGGTCACCATGTGAGATCTAACGATCACAGCGCCATAAACTCTTGCAGTGTCTTGCAGCGTCGTATTCCATGATCATGCGCGAGTTCAGACGTCATCGGGGAGGAGGTTGAAGCAACTGTCAATGCTTGGCATATTCCCGTAATTAGGACTGGGGATATGCCGGCATAGCTAGCATATCAAAGCATATCTACTCACCTGGTTGATGAAGTGTTTCCGATATTTCTCGCCAACATTTGTCTTTTTTGACTTTGTCATGGTAATCCCTCGACGAAACGTGCGATAGGCAGTAGCGGGCTACAGTTGCCACAACTCAATGAATTTTTCGTCAGTTTGGTTGTCCCACCTAACAGCAGCAAACCCATGAACGCAGTTGTTGTTTCTCCTGCTGCGATCTTCAAGGTTCGCTAACTTTACTTCTACTGCCGTTAATGATTTTGACAGTAATTTCGATGTGCGCTCTACCTTTTCTGTGCACATCATTAAGGTTGCATGGTCTTCCCGTAGTACACTGGTTTCTTCCTTGAGTGATGATATGTCTGACTGTAGGGCATCAAAACATTGCTCAATTCAAGTAAATCTCTCCTTGGAGATGGCCTCAGCCTTGGAAAAATGTTTCTCCAGTGCAGCGTCTACCAGCGTAGTCAGTGTTTCCGTCATTTGCATTGTTAGCGTGCCCTCAGAGGCAGGTTGCTGCGTGTTTGTTTTGGTTCCACACGGCATGAGCAAACAAAGTTTCACTTCAGAAAGGTTTTGTAGAGCTGTTGCAACTTTAGACAACTGATCCGGTTTAGAAATTACCAACAATTACTCCGATTGGACGGAGTAAGGGGAGATCAGGACACAGCTACAGCTCAGCATCCATCTCGATCAAACTCTCTCTGAATTTATCGTTCCTGATTTTCATGATATGTCCCCTTTAAAAACGGCAAAATAAACCCTAAAGATGCCACAACATGGGCTCCCTGAGTTTGGAAACAAGATATTTCAAACGGAAACGGACCAAACGTCAGCCCAGACGAGAGGTTTTAGGTTGATTACATTAATGACTGGTGTTTGTCTTCATGTCTTCTCGTAGGTTTTCTCTGATGAGCATTAACACCATGTGGGGGACACACCTGGTAGCTCTGGTCCTCCTGGCCACTTCAGCTTCAGCCGCCACCTCGGCCACACGGGACAAAGTCCTGAGTAACCACGCCACCATCCTCGCTGACAACAGCGCAAAGTTGGCTTTCAGTCTCTACCAGAACATGGCTAAGGAAAAGAATGTAGAAAACATCCTGATTTCCCCCGTCGTAGTGGCCTCCTCTCTGGGTCTGGTGGCTCTCGGGGGCAAAGCCTCCACCGCCTCCCAGGTAAAAACCATCCTGAACGCAGCTAAAGTTAAAGACGAGCAGCTGCATGCCGGTCTGGCCGAGCTCCTGACCGAGCTGAGCGACCCAAAGACCCGCAACGTCACCTGGAAGATCAGCAACCACCTGTACGGACCCAGCTCCGTCACCTTCGTGGAGGATTTCGTCAAGAGCAGCAAAAAGCACTATAACTGCGACCACTCCAAGATCAACTTCAGCGATAAGAAGAGCGCGGTGAACTCCATCAACGAGTGGGCGGCCAAGTCTACTGATGGCAAACTGGCTGAGGTCACCAAGGATGTAGAGAAGACCGACGGCGCCATGATCATCAACGCTATGTTCTTCAAACGTGAGTCTGTAAACGACCTGTTCATGTGCAGCATTGTTCCCTTTAAATCCATCTAAACTGATTTGTTATTCCTCACAGCTCACTGGGACGAGCAGTTCCATCATAAGATGGTGGACAACCGTGGATTTATGGTGTCCCGTGGCTACACGGTGTCAGTACAGATGATGCACCGCACAGGTATGTGGACACGGTCCTGTTAGCGCAGGGGTCAGCAACCTTTACTATCAAAGAGACATTTTAGGTGAAGAAATCTGTCTGGAGCCGCAAAACATGTGATCATTGTGATGAAGGTAACACAGTTTATAGTCTAAGTATATAGTATATCAGTCTAATGCAGTGAGGGCTAAAGAGACAATGTACTACAGAGTATTAGGGCCACATTGAGGGAAAAAACATCTGAGATTTACACAATAAAGTCAGAATATAACGAGAAAAAAAGTTGTAATATTACGGGAAAGAGAAGTCGTAATATTAAGAGAATAAAGTCGTAATATTGTGAGAATAAAGTCTAACTTAAGAAGAAAAAAAAGTCGGAATATTACGAGAATAAAGTTAGAACTTTATGAGAATTTTTTTATAATATTACGAAATAAAGTCATAACTTTCCGAGAAAAAAAACAGGTTCCCTAAATGTTATTGTTAAGCAGGGATTGCTGATATTTGTAATACATTGAATCTGTTTCCTTAGGTCTCTACAGCTTCTATAATGACAAAACCAATAAGTTAACCATCCTGAGCATCCCTCTGGCTCATAAGAAGTCCAGCGTGGTGTTCATCATGCCCCACCAGGTGGAACCTCTGCAGAGGCTGGAGAAGATGCTGACCAAGAAGCAGCTGGAGACATGGATGGGCAAGCTGCAGCAGTCGGCTGTAGCCGTGTCTCTGCCCAAAGTCAGCATGGAAGTCAGCCACGACCTGCAGGTAATAAGACCTCTTTCACACCGCTGACCAGGGTCGGACCAGGGTCGGACCAGGGTTATCTGACCAGGGTTATCTGACCCTGGTTCGACCCTTCTTTTGTCAATTCAAACCAAATCCCTTTAACAATCTGATGTTCTGCTCCCGTGTAGAAACACCTCGGGGCGTTGGGCCTGACGGCGGCCGTGGACAAATCCAAAGCTGACCTGTCCAACATCTCCGGGAAGAAGGATCTCTACCTGGCCAGCGTGTTTCACGCCTCCGCCATGGAATGGGACACCGCTGGCAACGAAATGGACACGAGCGTCTTCGGCACGGACAAGCTGAAAGACCCTAAACTGTTCTACGCCGACCACCCGTTCATCTTCCTGGTGAAGGACCAGAAGACCAACTCCATCCTGTTCATCGGCAGGATGGTCAGGCCAAAGGGCGACAAGATGAGAGATGAATTATAACCACGTTAAGTTACAAGCCTGACTGTGTGTGTGTGTGTGTGTGTGTGCGTGTGAGAGAGTGTGTGTGTATTTTCTACTGCAATATGCTGCACGATTAAGTGCATTCCTTTACGTCACATGCCGACAGCATTCCACAGCACATGGTTTAAACATCCGACGCTGTGTTCTAGTGAGCCCAGCACCGTGCACACCTTTCCTCTGTATCTTGAAGAATAGATTAGATGTTTGCACTGGCAGATCACGTTATGGACTGAAGACTTACGTTAAGTATGATTTCCCTGATTAATGCCTATAAAATGTAAATGCACAGTTAATGGAGGAGGAGGAGGAAACCTCTGAAACATTCTCATGTGCCAGCACAAAAAACGGTTTCTGTTGACAAGTCTTAACAATCTTTGTACAAAAGGAATACAACAATCTTTACTTTGTAGAGATTTTAAGGTGCTTGTTGTTTAATTTAAAAAAATATATGTTTTAATTTGTCAACTTAATTTGTTAACTTCTAGGATCTTCACATCTTTTGCTCTGCTTTCCACTATTTTTAACCAAGAGGCTACACTGCTGTCTTAGAAGTGGTCCTCCCTGGATGCACTGATCTACACTGGCAAACAAACCAAATTATGGCTACTTGTAATAAGAACTATTTATAAAACAATGTGTGCACATAATGATTTGACAATTTCAATAAATGATTGGGTCTAAACTGTTACAAATTTTCATTTCTTTTGCAATAAAAGTGCGGAAAAAAACAACCAACAAGTCATTTTAATGTTTAATATTT
Organism: Sebastes umbrosus; assembly: GCF_015220745.1. NCBI lineage: Eukaryota > Metazoa > Chordata > Actinopteri > Perciformes > Sebastidae > Sebastes > Sebastes umbrosus. The sequence continues at coordinate 30,258,054 of NC_051285.1, forward strand.
GGTGCTGACGTTTTCCTCCATATGGCCGACTACAGAGGTCAGAGGTCAGAGGTCAGAGGTCAGCAACCTGCGTCTCTTCAGCTCCTCTCCGGCGGCTCCCTGTGGATTATTAAACATGGAAATGAATAACTGATTTTTGTTTTAATTTTTATTTATCCTTGTTGTAGATCTATGGTACGACGGTACGACGGTACGACGGAGTATTAGGGCCACATTGAGGAAAAAAAATAGATCTGAGATTTAGAGAATGAAGTCAGAAGTTTAGCATACATTTTATATATATATTGGTAATTTGTAATAAAATTGAGAATTTTACGTGTTATTTTCTTTTTTTCTCATAAAGTTATGACTTTATTCTCGTAATATTACGACTTTTTTTCTCGTAAAGTTATGACTTTATTCTCGTTAAATTATGACTTTGTTCTCATAATATTCTGACTTTATTGTGTAAATCTCAGATGTTTTTTCCCTCAATGTGGTCCTAATACTCCGTAGTACATTGTCTCTTTGGCCCTCACTGCATCAGACTTATATACTATATACTTAGACTATAAACTGAGTTACCTT